>NW_023416888.1:394992-431169 GCF_002922805.2 Oryzias melastigma | reverse complement strand
CCTTCGATTCCCAAACCTGGACATCTCCCAAGCCGGCAGCAGCGTCCCCCTGGAGCACCTTCGGAGCCGCACTGCATTTCAGGATCAGGTGCTGCTGATGGTTGGTGCCAAACCAGTGAGAACACCGATCAGGACCCTCCCCCTGCCCAGGGGACCGGACATGTAGCCCCGCCCCCCTCGCCTCCAACTCCGCCCACCAAGTCAGACTCCGTCACCCGACTCTCGCCCCTCTCTCATGCACCCCTACTGTCCCCAGCCCCCAGCATGGTTTCCCCTCCGCCACACCACCAGCTCCCCCAGGTGGACCTTCGCATGATCGACTTCGCCCACTCCACTTTCAAGGGTTTCCGTGGCGACACGGCCGTCCATGACGGGCCGGACCAGGGCTACGTGTTCGGACTGGAGAGCCTGATCGAGATCCTGGAGAGCCTTCGAGAGGAGAACCTGCCGTAGCCCAGAAGCAGTACTCATGTGTGGGCGTGTCCTCGTGAGAAACACCGCCAATTTTCAAATAAACCTCCTCCGCCCAGAGACGAGCCACTCCGACTCACTTTTAGGCTGTCGGACAAACAGTTCAGGCTAGGCCATGATGTTCTCCAGAACATTCTACAGTCATGTTACCACAGCAACGGCTGAGGGGGTCAAACACATATGGAAAGATGAGGAAACCTTTCTCTGTGTTGTCTCTGTTCTTGTGAAGACCTCCGTGATAAATGCATTCCACCTTGGCGTCTAGCAGATCCTTGCCGCGTTTTGCAGGCGGAGCGGGACGCAGCGACAGACGTGCGTCCCGCTCCGAGCATGGATTTAATTTCCGTCAGTTTGTCATTACCATAGCAGCCTTCCTGTCATGAACACGTCTGAAGAGCTTCATGTTAGCAGTAAGAAGGGATGACCCACTTATGTCTGCGAGGTGTTGAAAAGCAGCTGAGGGGATCATCGGAACAGAAGATTCACAGTTTTATTTTTCTGCTTCTGCAGGAACTGACTGTGACTTTAATTTTACAGCTGGAAATCCACCACCAACCAACTGCTGTTAAATGTGGAGAAGACAGATGAAAATCTGCCATTTGTTTTCTGTCTCAGAGGAACGTCTTCAGAAACACTCACAGACAGAACTTCTCGCTCCAGAACCCGGAGAGCAGAGTGACGTCTTCAGAAAGCTGGTCCTCACCGAGATAGACAAACAGGCGTAAGTGCGAGCAGCTGCTGTTGGAGCCGTCTGACGGCGGAGTGGGACAGAGCATCCGCTCTCATTTCCAGGGACTAACCCCCCCGTCAGTACTCAGCCTTTTGTTTTCTCAAACCAAACCCGGTCTCGTGGACGGACCTTTTCATGCGTTACCTCAAAAACGCTCTCAGAAATGCATCTGAGCTCCAGTCAAAGCAATAGGAGGCAATGAGGGAGTTTCTCCTGCATCCGCCGCAGGAGGAGAGGAGAGACTGAGGAAATCTTCCTCCTCCAGCATCATGGGGACAGGAAGTAGACTTGTTTTTTTTTTTTTTTTGCACAACAGGTTTGGGGATGACAGACGTCAGTCCTGCGTGATGTCGTCCACTGGATCACTGCATGGAGACGCTCTGCCAAACCTGGTTGATCCTCACGTCTGTGATTGTAAACAAATCTCATGAAAAGATCCGCAAAGCTGAAGCAGTCCCTTTTTTAATTGTTGCTTACTAAATATTTAAAAGAAAAAACAGGTTGAGCTGCTTTGGGATAAAAATGTAAAAACACAATCTAAATTTCCTGACAAATCCTCGATTTTAAAAAATCTGCTGGTTTAAATGTTTTTAAATAGTTTTATCCTTGTATGTAAATTCAAAGCTGCCCGGGAGTTCCTCTGGAAACTGTTCTGGATTTGTTCCTACCAAGGAAAGGATCTGGACACCAGCAGAACCCGGCAGTTTCATGAGACTTGTTAGCGATCTCTCAAAAATCGGGGAACACCAGCCATCTTGTGAGTGACTGTTTGATAAAAGTATTTTTCATGTGCTGTATATGTGTATGTACACAGACAGGCATGTACCTCTGTGTTTCAGGGGTTAAGTTTGACTATATGGAGTTGAATTTAAATCTGCCCTGTCTCAAAAGTTCAACAAATATATATATATATATATATATATATATATAAAGTATATATATATTTGTATGTCATTATCTATTGAGAATCATGGTCAGCATATTTAATGACTTCCTGTCGGATCTGATAGATCCAGATTAGATTGTGTTAGCCAATCAGATGTGTCCATTTGTACTCCTTAAAAGAAAAAAAAAGAAAGCAGTCCCTCAGGCTGGCCTTGATGCAGCACTGCCCCCTGCTGGACAGCCTCAGGAACTGGAGTAAAGGGACGGCGTGAAGAGAAGAAATATTTTACTTTGGGTTTAACAAGGTAATAATTTATTTTTTTAAACATGAATCTACCCACACGTGCAGGTTTGTCTTTTACACGTCTGCCCTTCAGAGACATATAGAACAGTCTACAGTATTATAGGACGTTCTGCTGCTTCCGCTGCAGGTTCCAGACCTCACTTTGCTGCACTTCTGCCCGCAGCCCTGCAGGGAAATGTGCGTGTTAGAAATGCTGCAGGAACCGGAGTTCGTTTCCTGTACATCAGCAATGTGAAGATTGTCCTCAGTAAATGGTGGAACATATTTAGCTGCATCTTTCTGTGATTTCATCCTGACTGTGAGAACAGTTGACATGAGAAAGATTAAATCTTTCCAGAAGCTTTTGGCTTGTTTTATTATTTGTTTGTGGGTCGTGGTGATATCATCATCAATGTCTTTAAGCTGTAGATGAACCGATGAACTAAAGTTCAAACTGCCTGTTAACAACAAGATGATTTATTGTGAAAGATGAGGATTTTAGTCTTGTCATTTTCTGGTGCTTCACATTCAGGAACACAGAGGCTGTTTAAAAGATTTCATTTAAAATCAGAACTTCAATTTCTTATATAGCATTTAAGTCATGTTTGGCTTAAGCCACGCCCACCTTTTCAGGTGTCAAACAAAAATGTGCATGCGCCTTAAGGTTAATGTTGGTTTTTTTCCCTGCAAAAGCAAAGACCCTTTCAAGGGAAAAAAACGACACTTTCATTTATCTCAATCTTCAGAGCTACATCTACAGTGGGACAAAAGTATTCAGTCATCCACCAATTGTGCAAGTTCTCCCACTTAAAAAGATGAGAGAGGTCTGTCATTTTCAACACCTCAGCTACGAGAGACAAAAAGAGAAAAAAATCCAGAAAATCACATTGTCTGATTTTTAGAGAATTTACTTGTTGTTTATGGACAAAAGTATTTGGTCACCTTCTGTCACTCACAGACCTGTAACTTCTGTAAGAGAGTCTTCTGTCCTCCACTCATTACCTGTATTAATGGCACCTGTTTGAACTGGTTATCTAAATAAAAGACACCTGTCCACAACCTCAAACAGTCACACTCCAAACGCCACATTGTCAAGAGCTGTCTAAGGACACCAGAAACATGATTGTTGACCTGCACCAGGAAGACTGAATCTGCAATAAATGAGCAGCTTGATGTGAAGAAATCAATCATTAGGAAATGGAAGACAAGATCACTGATCACCTCCCTCCATCTGGGGCTCACAGCAAGATCTCACCCCGTGGGGTCAAAAAGATCACAAGAACGATGAGCTAAAATACCAGAACCCCACGGGGGGCTGGGACCACAGTAACAGAAACTACTATCAGTAACACATTACAACCCCCCCTGCAGTGGCAGACGTGTCCTCCTGCTAAAGCCAGAACATGTGCAGGCCGCCTGAAGTTTGCAAGAGAGCATCTGGATGATCCAGAAGAGGATTGGGAGAATGTCCTGTGGTCAAAGGAAACCAGAACAGAACTTTTTGTAAGAACTCTACTGTTTGGAAGAGGGAGGATGCTGAGCTGCATCCAAAGAACACCATACAGGAAAGAATGAATGAAGCTACGTCTAGTCAGATTCTGAGTGAAAGCCTTCTTCCATCAGCACTGAAGATGAAACGTGGTTGGGTCTGTCACCATGACAGCCATCCCAAACACACTGCAGGGTAACCAAGGAATGGCTTCATAAGAACCATTTCAAGGTCCCGGAGTGGCCTAGCCAGTCTGCAGATCTCAACCCCATACAAAATCTTTTGAGGGAATTGAAACTCTGTGTTGCCCAGCAACAGCCCCCAGACATCTCTGCTCTAGAGGAGATCTGAATGGAGGAGTGGACCAAAACATCAATACTCTCGACCGGGTCTCCCCAAACTTTTTCTTGTGAGGGCCACATAACTGTTTTCTTCTCTGATGGGGGGCCGAGTCGGTTTTGTAAACTAACAGAAAAAGTGAAACAATCTAAATGTTTGTCTAAACGTAAACAATTGTGTTTTTCCAGAACGCCACACACAACCACATTTTAACCATCCCTTTCTGTAATCTTCACAGAGAAAATTAATCTAAAACAGTCCAAAAAGTAAAGCACTGAGTAGTGAATCCTCTCCTGCCATGATTCTTTAGAGGCGTTGGAGAACTGCAGCTCCTCACACAGGACTCTTATAACCATCTGGATCTATTGGCTCTTTAAGTCATTTTTTTGTGTTATTTAATTTATCAATAACTATAAACTCATGCAAAAAATTAATAACTGATGTAAAAAAAATGTTGTAATATTTATAAATGTAAAAGCTGTTATTATTATGTTCAGTTATGGCCCTGCGACAGACTGGAGACCTGTCCAGGGTGAACCCCGCCTTCACCCATCAGCAGCCATGTTAGGCTCCAGCACCCCGCGACCCCGGAAGGGAAGAAGTGGACAAGAAGATGAATGAATGAATGTTCAATTATGTTTATTTTCCTCCCAGATAAAATGTACAAAATATATGATAAGAACAAAAAAACAATTATGTACCGTTCAATTTTTAAAGTAAAACAACACAAAACACTGCAACCACAACCCAAAATGCTAATTACATTGTGCAAAATGAAAAGGGGAAAAATGGAGAAGGTTTGTAAATCATAATAAATGCATTTAAAGTAGCAAATATCTCATCTTTGTGAATCTGATCTTTCTTCTGTCAGTAGTTGATCTGTTCTGGAGAAAGTTGCTCTCATGTTCACACGGGTTGGTTCTGGAGTCGGTTCTGTTAGAAATTCTTTTCTTGCAGATTCTAAATTCTGTCTTCTTATTGTCAATAACAATAAAAGCCTTTCAGATTTATGTCCATTTTTTTAAGTTTTTGTGTCGTTTGTCGTTGATACACTTGCTCTGCTCTGACTCTCCCTCATGTGCACAAATGAGACGTTTAGCGGCGTTACTGATCCAACAGGTGTGTATGTCAGCTGTACACACGTGGAGCGCGTGACTAAAGTGTTGATCATCAAAGAAAAGTGAAGGACATTTTGATAAAAGGGGAGGGGTTGAATATCGATGGCAGAGCTTTAAAAAAAAACAATATCTTAACAGGCTGAAAGTTCATAGGTTTCCTCAAAAATAGCAAAAGTTAAAATTAAACTTTTCGCTGAGATTAAGCAGAATCTCAGTGAGCGCGCGCGACATTTTGGTCTTGTGCGCTCGCGGGGATTCTAGCTCTGCCCGAGCGTAGACAATAGACAGTAGACAGTCCCGCTCATACAGTCAATGTGCGCCAATGGAAAAGGACTTTTGACTATTGGGGGCAAAGGCAGAGGGCTGCACGCGCTCAGTGAGATTCTGCTAGAGCGCGCATCACTTGTGCGCTAGCTAGGGAGCAGCTTACGCACGCGGAAGTAGGCCGTCTCTCGCGCGCGAGGACTTCGCGGCAGGAGCTGGTGGTGCTGGTAAATTGGGTGGTGGCAGCCGCCA
The DNA here is from genome assembly GCF_002922805.2 of Oryzias melastigma. NCBI lineage: Eukaryota > Metazoa > Chordata > Actinopteri > Beloniformes > Adrianichthyidae > Oryzias > Oryzias melastigma. The sequence continues at coordinate 425,338 of NW_023416888.1, read as the reverse complement.
CCACATATATGCAGGAAAAACCCTGTATGACCAAACATTGAGATGAACTTTTGTTATTGACTGAGTACTTATTTTTCCACCGTGATTTACAAATGAATTATTTAAAAATCAGACAATGTTATTTTCTGGACTTTTTTCTCATTTTGTCTCTCTGTTGATGTGTATCTACCTATAATAAAAAATTACATACCTGTCTCATCTTGTCAAGTGGGGGAACTTGCACAATTGGTGGCTGACTAAATACCATTTTCCCCAATATAAAATCATAGAAACTTCTCACAGCGTTGATGGCACCTAACCACCAGGGGGCGCTACACAGCATATGTAAAAAGCCACACAATCAGCTTTTTACAGCAGATTTTTTTTTTCTTCAAAGTAACTGATTGATTTGATTTTAGATAATGATTCTCTCTGAATGAAAGCTATTGTTTAAAGTTGGGGAAGTGCTTCTTTAAAAAACAAATTGCATTCAGTGAAAAAAAGCCTGCTGTTTTCATAGGTAATTATGAACTACAAACATTAGAACTGTGCCCATGCTTTGGATGAACAGTTAATTTCTGTTTTTAGTGATACAGGAAATTAATAAAAAACAGTTAAGCAGACTCCGGCCCCTGCAGCTGAAGCTGCTGAGATGGGTGGGAATCGTCAAAGTACCCCTAAAAACATCCAAGACAATCCATCCATCCATCCATCTTCTTGACCGCTTTGTCCCTTTCGGGGTCGCGGGGGTGCCGGAGCCTAACCCGGCTGCTGAAGGGCGAAGGCGGGGTTCACCCTGGACAGGTCGCCAGTCTGTCTCAGGGCCTCAATCACACACCCATTCACTCTCACATTCACACCTAGGGACAATTTAGAGTCACCAATGAACCTATGAAGCATGTTTTTGGACGGTGGGAGGAAGCCGGAGTCCCCGGTGAAAACCCACGCATGCACGGGGAGAACATGCAAACTCCACACAGAAAGGTCCCAGCCGGGATTTGAACCGGGGCCTTCTCGCTGTGAGGCAAGAGCGCTAACCACTGCGCCACCGTGCAGCCCCCAAGACAATCAATTTGATTTTATCTTCGATCAACAATGATCTGATCGGCATCACAATCAGTCATTGCTAGTAATTCAGATCCAGCATAAATTCTCAATCAAAATTAAATTCTCTCTTTCACAGCAAACAAACTATCCAGACACAGGAAGCCAGGAGGTCTGGGTTCAGTTTGAGATGAAGCTCTGGCTCCTCATCCTCCTCAAACCTCTGTGGGTTTTCTGTCTTCTTCCAGACCATCAGTGCTTCCTCTGTGGATCTTCTGCTGTTTCTCTGTAGAATGTGTTTCAGGATTTTGGTCTAAAAGTCAGTTTGAAGCTCAACAGTTCCCCCTCAGTGAACCTTAAACCTTAAAGTGCATTTCAGGCATGAAGGAAGCTGTATGGATGTGATGGAGTCTCTCATTGGTCAGAGAAAGCATTACAGTAAGACAATAAAACAGTCCAGGATCCTCGTGAACGTGCTTCACTTCCGTTCACCTTCATGTCTGTTTAACTTTGTTTTATCCCAAACAGAAAAGATGAAATCAAATGTAAATGTAACGAAACATTTTCCTCGTGACATGCAGTCAGGAAAGGCATGTGAGTCTGTGCCTCTCCAGCAAATAATAGCTTAAAAATGCATACATTCAATATATTTCTTGAAATGAAAAATAAATCTGGAGTGAGTTTATTGCAACCGTCCGCCTCTTTCCACGCATCGACCACGAGACCGCGGGATGTAAACAGCTTCTACTATGATAACTATAATTGTTGAAGTCTTTGAGGGGAAAACATCCCAACATTTGATTGTGTCAGCGGTCCTTTTGGATTTACTTACATTTATTCCTTTTTGTCGAGATAAAAGGAGCATTTGGGTGACGCCGCTGCAGAGCAGCATGTGGAGCGGCCCTCCGGGTAATTCTATCCGGCCCTCCAGATCATTTTATTTTATTGTTATTAATGGCCCGATCTTATCTTGCGCTCATTTCTAACTTAATAATTCAGCTTCCAGCATTCACACTAGCATTATCACAGGTGATGCTACATATCTTGTCCATAATTATGTCAACAAGTTATGATTTTAAAGTTTTAAAAATGTTTTTTTAGATAAATAAATGTTTATCCTGTTTATCCCGCGACATAAGGTGGGTTTTGGATTTTGCCTCCCTGTGCGATTGAGTTTGACACCCCTTAGTAACTCTGTAACATTCTTTAGCCTCAATTTCTAAATGGAGGATTTCATTTTTAAACCCCTAAACTTAAGAATTTGTTTAGAGTCGTCTCTGGTAGTGATCTCCACTGAGACAGAGGGACTTTTGACACTGAAGAGAGAAAAGGAAGACTAAACAGGTTATTCATGTGTTTCTTCAGAAGGAGCAGCGTACAGACTTCATTCAAAAAAGTAAGTCAACAATAACAGTCTTGAGGATTTTTTTCTATTCTACTGTTTGTAAACAAAAGAAAAATACTAAAAATTAAATTTTAAACAACACTAACTGTTGTCACTCAAATGGTGAATCAGGTGCTATATGTAGAGTTCATATGTCTGTAAATCTGACCGTGAACTGGCCAGGAACCTCACTGCATGTCACTGCCTCAGAACATCAGAGCGGTAAAGCCTCATTCTGCAGACCTCCTCATTCTCACTGGGGGGGTCAGGAGGCCCTCAGCCCAGCGCGCTCCTCTGTGGGGCCCCCAGCTCGTACTCCCGGTACAGGATGTAATCCTTCAGGCGCTGCGGCAGCGGCAAGAAACTCATGAAGGTGAAGGAGCGCAGGCGCAGTCGGCCGAGGCGTCTGCGGATCTGCAAGCGGCAGAGATGCTGCAGCGCACGGGGGTTCTCTGAAAGACACCTGGCGGAAGTTAGGTTCTCATCAAAGACTTTTACAGGAAGTTTGCTGGTTCTGCACCAGAGCTGACCTTGGAGTCTGCAGATGTCAGGCCACTCCCTCTGCTCTGACAGAACCGCCTTCATTTTGGAGCACAGGGTCACGTGATCCACGTAGTCCAGGAGAATGCGCACTACATGACCCGACAGGTGCTTCAGCCAGCATACAGTGATCACCTCACAGAACTGCACTGACAAACAAGGTAAAGTCTGTGTGAAGTTCAGTATACGGCAGGTGAATCTGGAAATAGCGTTGAGCGGATCAGAACCGAGTTTCCACTTCAGCTAAAGCAGAGCAGTAACAACAGCTGGAGGAGGAAACTTTCAGCAATCTGCCTGCTGCAGAGCCTGCAAAGAAGCTGAAGTTCCTGAAGATCAGGAAGTGCTGCTGCAGAAGCTGTTTGGTTTCACAATGCACTTCTGAGAGCAGAGCTAACCACCTGAACAATGACATGCAGGAATGACCAAGGCCCACTCACCAGGAATGAAGAAAACTCATCTGACTGGGTCAGGACAGAAGTCAACCTCCAGACTCTGTCTTCTTATTTATTACAACCTTTTAACTCCAGAGCTCCAGTGTTTGTGTTCTTTAATTTACTGTAACTTTTCAACCATTAAAACGATCAACGTAACTCCAGTAGATTGTTCAGAATCTACTGGAGTTATCTTGTTAACGGTGAAAAAGTTACAGTATGTTAAAGATTTTGTGTTTAAGTGTCACCTGTGACGCCTCAGGTGTCAGTTTCAGCCAGATCAGTTCCTCAGGTGACCATTATGCAGCTTAACAGGCCATACACTCAAGTCTGTCTTTATGGCTCCAGATGAAATGTTATTAAGTCACTGTAATTAGAATGACCGTTTCTGGAATGACAGCTGCATTCTGGGTAAATTAAAAATTCTTGTCACTTCATTTTACAGTATATTTTAGTTGAACGTGAATGGCTGTTTGCCATTTTTCCCAATTGTGGAATTCTGGAGCCAGGAGAGGAGAACCCAGCTCCATACTGTCCGTCTAGCTCTAGTGGATCCTGCCAGAGCACAGGTGAACTTCCACACCTGCCCAAGTGAGGCGAAAAGCTTCTGGACCTGCATCTCTGCATGGTGGTGGAAACACAGTGATTTGGGCTTAATTTATCCTGACAGAAATTTGAATTAAAGTGACTCAGCAGCAATAAGATCTGCAGAGTTATCAGTTTAAAGTTCAGAACCTCTCCTGCCTCCACAGTTTGGTCTACCTTCTGCTGGTTAAATAATGATTTATTAAATGCTGATGTTCCAGATGTTATAGTTTTGGTTTTACCTCCTATTCACTGACAGTGTTAGTTAGCAGGGAAGCTCTTGGTTACCATGGTGTCTTTAATGACAGTGCTGGACCATCCCTCGTAGTCCTCTGGGATGTGGGAGCCATCGCCATAGGGACAGTCAAAGCATCGCTCCACGTCGTAACCATAGCTACACAGCATCCTTAGTATCACCTGACGCAGAAACAAAGGAAAAAAACCTGTAAACGTGTTTAGAAGAAGCAGCAGTCGTCGTGGACTGCCGTCCCGTACCTCGTCTTTGAAGGCGTACTGCAGCGCTGAAGGGAAATGCGTCGTGTTGACTCTGCAGAAGTAGTTGACGTTGGCTCCATAACTCAACAACATTTTGATAAGGTCGTAGTTTCCCAAACGCAGAGCGACCTGATCGGAAGACACAAACTTGCAGTTAGAAAAAGACCTTCAGAGAAATCAAACTCTGATGTTTGTCAGAGTCTTTGTTCTAAAATAACTCGATCTTCCGGCTCTGCAGATCCGCATTTGCTTCCTATAAAAGAAAGATTCCCAGAATTCTGAACCAAACAACTGTCAGTCATTCTTCACACAACGGTTCAGGTTTATTCATTTGCCCATTCAGGCCCGATTCAGAAGGACAGTGGATCAGAAGACCTCTGAACCAGAGAAAGACCAGATCCGGTCTGTGAATCTGGACACGTTTCTGCTACTGCAACAACGGTACAAGCCCAGACCTGCAGACATTTGATGGGGTCCTGGTTAGGCATGGCTCCAGCCTCCAGCAGCAGCTGCACTGACGCCGTGTCGTTGTTTGAGACGGCAAAGAAGAGAGCGGATTTCCTCTCATCGTCGTAGCTTCGGCGAATCTGGGGATGGAGCATGTAGTTGGGGTCGTATCCGGCATCCAGCAGGGTCTGATGGGAGTCATCAGATGAACGTCAGGCTTCAGGTAACAGAACAAACGTCATGAGGGTTCAGGATACCTTGATGCAGTCGGTGTGCCCCCCCGCTGCAGCTGAGTGGAGAGGACTGATGCCGCTGTCGCTCACGTCTGCCATGGAGGTGGCGGGGATTATCATCCTCAGCGCTCTGCCACACAGCATCATCCAGGTGAGCGTCACGGACAGCTGAGAGCTTTTCACCATGTTCATGAGGGCGTAACCTACTGCAGGTGACCTCTGTGAGAGATCCGGTGGATCGGCATGTGTCCTGAGTGGATAGGGACATTGGCATCAGCGCCGCGGTCCAGCAGCAGACGAATGACCCCCGGATCCCCCGAAGAAGAGGCTTCATATAGGATGGAGGATTCATCTTTGGCCTGAGAGAAGACGTCTGCACCTACGAGAGAGAGAGGGCCCCCCGTCTTCAAAGAACGCCTGGGGAGGAGGCAGCTTTATTTTGAAAGGACAACAGAGGCCTTAAAAGGCTTGATCGAAACAGCACCAGCGAACATTCCAGGAACCACAGAGAGTTCTGACTCGGGCCGATGATGAACAGAACTGAACTCTGTGGTCCAAAGTCATCTGTCAAACTGTTCCATCATCACTTTTTCTAGTAATGGAGTCTTAGTAGTGAAGGAGGAGGAACAGAACTTTTCCTCTAACTTGTGGCAGACCTGCTGCTTTCGGTCTCCTGAGGTTCATCCGGACAAAGTTTCTTCTGCTGACAGGAGATGCAGGTTCCACCTTCCAGCTGTGGTTGTGAAAAAGTGGAACATCTGAAGACATGCCTAGATAGACTGGTGAGAACTGCACGAAGCGGCCTCTGACTCCAACACAACGCTGATGCAGTGAATGTCCCAACCAGACACAGAGTTTATTCCACACTTGTAATTTTCTGTTTCGTAACATTTCTGAGTAGAAGGAAAACTCTGAATTGGTTATAAATGAATAATTCAATAATTGATTTGGGTTTTTTCCTTTGCTAAAAGATCAAAAGAAACAATACATAAAAAATGACAACTCCAAATTGCCCCCCCACCTTTAAGCAGCAGAGCCTCCACCACCTCCCGGTGCCCCCCCTGTGCAGCCAGAGCCAGTGGTGTCAGGCCATAGTGGCTGCGTGGATCCGGCTGCGCCCCGGCCCCCAGCAGCAGCTCCACCAGGCCCAGGTTCCCCAGCTTCGCTGCCTCGTGGAGTGGGCGGCGGCCATGGCAGCCTTCCCGGTTCACGCTGGAGCCCCGGGAGAGCAGCAGCTTCACAAGGTCAGCGCGGCCTAAGCGGATGGCTGCAGACATAGACGAAGGTTTGAAAGAAGCTGGTGACGCAACAGGAAGTGGGTTGATGTTCAGGTCACTGCTGGTTTGGGAGATTTGATCACATAAATATTTAGAATTGTTCATTTTCAGAATGAATTCATTTCGCTTTTTGAACTTTTCTGTTGTATTTCCTCCTGCAGACTAAACTGGAGAAGATGAGAAGTTTTTATCAGGACTGAAGGGATTCTCAGACTTTTTTGACCTGGTTGAACTGATAAGTGACCCCCAGAGAAGCCAGTGGGTTACCTGGCCAACCTCTTGTCCATCTTCCCTCACGCTCGGATGCGTGAACCTACCTGTAAACAGCGGGGAGTCCTGGTCTTGGTCCAGGCAGTCTGGCTGAGCTCCTTGCTGAAGGAGAAAGGCGGCGTTTTCCATCAGGCCCTCCTCTACAGCCACGCAGAGCACTGTTTGACCACCAGAGGTGCGACGCTCCAGACAGTCGGGTCCTGAAGCTGGAGAGCAGCCGGGCTGTGAGTCACCCCAATCCTCTGAGGCTGCTTTCAGTAGAAGATACAGCTGAACAAACCTCTGAATGTGAGCTCCAGGATAGTCTGGTTGGTCTGAGCTGCAGCTTCATGGAGGGGAGTCCAGCCTCTGCTGTCTGTCTGCAGGAACCTGTCTCTCTGTTTGATGCTCTGATCCTTCAGCAGCTTCTCATTACCTGGTGAAGAACGTATGGATTGAAATAACAACAAAAGATTGGATTTAACCATCAGAAAAAATATGAAACCTTCAAAACATATTTTATTCATGTATTCTATCTTCTTCTGAAACATTCTTCCGTTAGTTTTTACCACAAAGGTTTTCCAGGAGCCTCAGATAGAAAAGATCACAGGATCCACATAAAATTCTAAACATTACTCTCAGTAAACTGAGTTTTTGTCATGAAAGTCTAAGAGGAAAACAGCGAGGACGATGGACCCTCCCAAACACCACCAAACCAACAAACTCCTGACGGTTCCCCCTCCCCCTCTTCACCCTCTTTATTCTCTTCACCCCACCTGAAATTCACCGAGCAGATGATGGAGCGAGTCGGGATTGGGCTTCGATCTACCCCTCTGGCCAATCCATTTTTGTCACCCATAACTCTGTCACCAGAACGTTCGAAGGGACGACGTAAAGCCCCACCCTCTCCTGTACAACATCATATCCTGTCCCTGCAGTCAGATGTTTGATGTGTTGAGGGTCCAGGCTGTGGAAATACCAACATTCATGATGTTCTCCAGAAAAACCTGGGACCCTGTTCTCTAGAAGCACACACCGTTTCTGTACTTGTCACTAACAGGAGGAATGTAATCTGCCCAAAACGCAAACAAAGGACTTTAAAAGAAGTAAACATTTCCTCTGCGCCTTTCCAGAAACAGAAGGTAAATGAAAATATTATTACTCCTAGACCTCTCAAGTTAGCACTTTTAAATGTCAGGTCTTTAGCAGGAAAAACATTTTTAATTAATGATTTTATCACTGAGAACAAAGTTGATTTTATGTTTTTAGTTGAAACCTGGTTAGATGAGAATAGTAGGGGTGCAGTTCTCACAGAGTCGGCTCCTCCCAATTATGGTGTTATCAGTGAGGAAAGAACAAGCAGATAGGGTGGGGGGGTTGCAGTTTTGTTCAATGAAATGTTTCAGTGTAAAAAGTTATCTTTTGGAAACTTTCCATGTTTTGAATATGTAGCCCTACAGCTGAAGGCCTCACTCAAAACCATATTTATCAATATCTATCGACCACCTAGATATAATCCAGAATTTAACCTTGAGTTTAGTGAACTGCTGTCTATAATTTGTCTTGATTTTGACTGTATAATCATGGCTGGAGATTTTAACATCCATTATGGAAATCTTGAGAACAAAGGGACTAAGGACCTGATAAACACTCTGGACAATTTCGGGTTGACTCAACATGTAACAGAGCCCACACACAACAGAGGGAATATTCTTGATTTATTGATTTCCAAAGGTCTGAACATCTCTAAGGTTACTGTATGTGATTTAGGTCTGTCTGATCACTGCTGTGTTTTCTGTGAGAGCACAATTCCAGTACACACAAATGTTTTGAGGGAGGAGATCACAAAACGGTATATAACTGAAAATACTAGTGAGATGTTCAACCAGATTTTCTCTCTGACTCCTCCCCTCTCAGGGGATTCAGTCAATGAACTTGTTAATAGCTTTAATTCCAACATGTCAAATATCATGGATAGTATTGCTCCTAGTAAGGTGAAGGTGATCTCTGGTAGGAAAAAATCTCCATGGAGAAACTCCATTGTGGTAAAGAACGGAAAACGAGAATGTCGGAAATCTGAACGCAGGTGGCGGAAATCTAAACTACAGGTAGATTATAACATCTATAAAGAGAAACTTCACTTATATAATTTACAACTGAGCAATGCAAGAAAGTCCTATTTTTCTGAAATTATTACCAAAAACTCCCATAATGCTCGGGCCTTATTTAATATAGTCGACAGGTTGACAAAACCCCCTGTGTCAGTAGCACCAGAACTTTACTCCACCAAAGCCTGTAATGACTTTGCCAAATTCTTCAGGGACAAAATCATAAACATTAGACAAACAATTGTTTCACCAACTACAAGTTCAGGATATGAACCCTATCCACTAGAAACCAGTATAAACCCAATGGCTCAGTTTCAACCCATAAACAGTAAAGAACTGCAGGACATTCTATGTCAACTGAACTCCTCCTCCTGCTGTCTGGATATTCTACCCACAAGCTTTTTCAAAAAAGTTTCAAAGATCCTGGAACCAGCCCTGCTCCAGATTGTCAACTTGTCATTAACATCTGGCGTTTTCCCAGAACCACTGAAAACAGCTGTAATCAAACCTCTCCTAAAAAAGGACAGTCTAGACAAAACTCAAATGAACAACTACAGACCGATATCAAACCTGCCATTTTTAAGTAAGATCATTGAAAAAGCTGTTTTCCATCAGTTAAATGAATTCCTAATAAATAACAACTGCTATGATGTCTTCCAGTCCGGCTTCAGACAGAACCACAGCACTGAAACGGCTCTGACCAAAGTGACTAATGACATACGTTTGAATACAGACAGTGGAAATATGTCAGTGCTAGTTTTACTGGATCTCAGTGCTGCGTTTGATACAGTCGACCACGCAATACTACTCAGACGACTGGAAAACTGGGTGGGTCTCACTGGGCCAGTACTAAACTGGTTCAAAACGTACTTAGAAAACAGGAAATATTTTGTGTCAATTGGTAACTTCACTTCTGAGCCAATAGAAATTACATGTGGAGTGCCCCAAGGCTCCATCCTGGGACCACTTCTATTTAACATCTACATGCTCCCACTGGCCCAGGTTATAAAGAACAACAACATTAGTTACCATAGCTATGCAGATGACACACAGATATATATTAGACTGACACCAGGAGACCGAGGCCCTGTACAGGCTCTTGGTAAATGCATTGAGGACATTAATGACTGGATGTGTCACAACTTACTTCAATTAAACAAAAACAAAACTGAGGTTATTGTCTTTGGGGCTAAAGAAAAAAGGTTAGACGTCACTACAGAGCTTCAATCTATTCAACTAAAAACTACCAACCAGGCCAGAAACTTGGGTGTAGTGATAGACACAGACCTAAATTTTGATAAACACATTAAGGCAGTCACTAAATCAGCCTATTATCATCTCAAAAATATCTCAAGGATTAAAGATCTGATGTCTAAGCAGGACCTGGAGAAACTAGTGCATGCTTTCATCTTTAGTCGACTTGATTACTGTAACAGTGTTTTTACAGGACTACCAAAAAAATCCATCAGGAAACTGCAGCTTATTCAGAACTCTGCTGCTCGGGTTCTCACAAGGACCAAGAAAGTAGACCACATCAGTCCAGTTCTGAGGTCTTTACACTGGTTACCTGTCTGTCAGAGGATAGACTTTAAAGTTCTGTTACTGGTTTATAAAGCTTTGAATGGTTTAGCACCAAAATACATGACTGACCTCCTGACCCAGTATGTACCAGCCAGACCTCTCCGGTCATCAGGATCCGGTCTTTTATCAGTTCCTAGAGTCAGAACTAAACATGGAGAAGCTGCATTCAGCTTCTATGCTCCACAGATCTGGAACAGACTTCCAGAAAACATTAGATCTGCTGAAACACTCAGTGTATTTAAATCCAGGTTAAAGACTCACATGTTCTCAGTTGCATTTGATTAATATGTATTCAAAAGTTTACGTCCGCACTTTTTATCTATGCTTGTTTTAAATTAAAATCTTTTTATTTTCTTTTAATTTTATTTTAATAATCACACGTTTACTATTTCTTTTGATTGTTTCTTTTAATGTTTTATGTAAAGCACTTTGAATTGTCTCTGTACATGAAATGTGATATACAAATAAACTTGCCTTGCCTTGCCTAAAATCCCACCTGAGGAATCTGTTTCAACGGAAGAAGGAATCGGCTCATTGGTGTTCCTCAGGCTTCTGTCCCAGCCTCCCTTCTTTTCTGGGTTTGTACCACACCTCCGTAAGTCACTTTTCCCCACCATTTCTACGCGGATGATGTTCGGTTCTCACAAAAAGAAATTTCTAATTTCTCCTGCAGACCTTCACATCTTCACCATCAATTTGGGGTTTTTGGGGATCATCTCCCAAATTCTGAAGGTAATCAGGAGATCACAAATTCCTCTCCATCCTCACAATAAGATTTGATAGGAAGAGCATAATTTTTCTATTTTTCTACTTGTTAATCATTTCTGAGTTTCTGAGTGGACTCACCTTGTCTTATAGCCAAGAAGATCTTCTGTATGCTTTTAGAAATGAGATCAATGCTGCAGGAAAAAGAAGTGATGGAAAAGAGGATGATCTTTATGTTTTCTCTGTTTTTGATGAGATATGGGGAATGAAACATGTTCCTCCAGGAACCAACCTGTCATCTGAAGTCTCTCTGCAGGTTCCCCTCAGTTTGCCGATCTCCAACAGACTTTGCTCAATCATGAACTGAGTGGCTGCATCTTCATCCTCCTCCAACCCAAACTGATCAAACTCCATAAGTGCCTCTTAAACAGACCCACCTGTGGACAATTTACAATAGAGGTAGAAGAGTTCTGATCTTCTGGATGAACCTCCTGATCTCACTGTCATCTTTGGCTTTAACCAGAGTTGTACTTTTTTATTCAGCTAATTAAACATTTCAGCAACATCTTAACATTTTCACAACATCTTCATCCTCTGCAAAAATGTAAGTGCATAAGTAAATGAAAGAACTTCTGTGTGAGAAGTCTATTTGAGGAAACACGAACTAACAGAAGATCGTCTGAGTGTTACCTGCTGCTACGTGTTGTTTTGCTGGCGGAGGACTCCTGTTGTGTGAAGCTGCAGCTGCTACAGCAGCAACTTTATAAGAAGTGGGAGGGGGGCTCTGAAACTAGATCTCTGTGCCCATGTGGGACCTTTGAGGAACAGAGTGGTCCCTCCATGATCTCCCACGCAGAGTCAGGAGCGTCACAGACTCGTTTTGCTCCTCCAGAAACATGCAGATGTTCAGGAGAAGCAAGAAAAGGGAACATTTGTGTTTAAAAGGACAAGATTTAAGAAGTGCAGCATGGTTGGGGGGGGCGCTGACACCTGTTACTATTTTTATCATGACCACGTGTAGGTCAGCAGACAGGGTAATTACTGCCTCCTGGAGAGTCAAACAGGATTCAGGGGTTTGTGGGTTAAAGAGCATCAGCTTCTGCTGTTTTCATCTGGTCTGGGAGGGGTGAATCTGAAGCACACTTAGATAAGACGTCACGTCGGCTGTTTTGTTCTTTGCTCAGTTGAGTCGGGTTTGGTTTGGTGGTCCTGTTCCTTCCAGAGCAGATCCTGCTGGACGTCTTTCAAGTTTCAGGTTTTTGTTTTGTCCAGTTTCAGTTCAAGGTTTGGTCATTATCATGAAAAGAGGCTGAAGAGGGTTGTTGGGACAGCTAAAAAATTGCCATCCCTGCCTGAAATCTACCACACTCGATGCCTAAGTAAAGCCTATAGCATTTTAAAAGCCAGATTCCACCCCGGACTCCATGTCTTGGACCTGCTACCCTCTGGGGGGCGATACAGATCTATAAGAGCTAAAACAGGCTAAGAGACGCTTCTACCCAAGAGCTGTCTCAGGCCTAAACACTGACAGTCTCTTTCTTTCCTAGCACCTTTTTTTTAACATATTTTATTTTGTATATATATATTTACATATTTTTACATTTACATATTTTTCTATTGTTTTTGTGGATATCTTATTACTTCCTCATATGCCTTTACTGCTTCTTTTTCACAAGGGAGGTGCTGCTGCAAATTTTCATTGTATACTGTAGAATGGCAATAAAGCTATTCTATTCTGATTCTCTTCCGTACAGTTGGCTCCTTCTTCCTAAACATACTATTTTATGGAGGGATGAATATTTATTTTTAAGAAACACAAAAGTAAAAAAAACAAAGTTATTCAAATCTAAAAGTTATTTAGTTTATTGATAATCTTTTCTGTTTATTCTCTCAGTTTCTGGCTCCAGCCTCTGTGGTCAAACAGCTGATTTGTTTGCAAGCCTGCTGGAAATGGACTGCAGTGGGACTGTTTGGAAGATCTGGACGTTTGTCCTGGACCTCGATGGACCTGGGAGCTGTCCCCGCTGTTCCTGGAACTGCTCTCCTCTCAGCACAGATCCGTGTTGTTCCTGGAATTTCCTGTTTTAGGCTCACAGTTCCAGCTGCTCCTATTACCAAAAGGATCTCTTCTGGCCCCCCATCTTCTACAGATCCTGTGTCAGTCCATCACGTTTCTGAAGCTTCTGTTGTTCATGCTCTTCTGTTGAGAACAAAGGTTGGAAGTCTTTCAGTTCAGGAGTCTTGGAGGCCTCACAGGAGTCAGGGGGCCAGGGGGGTTAAGATCCAAACTCACAAGATGATGACGGAAAAGTGAGAAGCAGAAAAAACAGCTGAATAAACATCAGGAGGAGGAAATTGGATATTCAGAAGAAACATGAAGAGCTGATAGAGGAGCTGGAAATGGGTGGGGGCAGAAGGGGTGTCTGTAGAAACTGGAGCTGTGGTAACCACTACACTGGAAAAGAAGCTCCCAGGAACATCTGAGAGAACTGGAGCATGGGCAGGATGAATGAGCGTGTGTGGCGTAGTGGGCAATATTTATAAACATCTGTGACAGAAAGCCCCCCCCCCCCCAATACAGTAAACTGGATAACTTCAGATTTTTCATAATTTTTATTTACTTTAAATTAAAATGGCTGCAGTTTAAAAGGTCATCATGTCTGGAGCCAGATGTCTGGATCCATGTCTGGAGCCAGACACGTCCCTAACCATTCCAGTTAACAAGTATCTTGAAGTTCAAATGTTTTTCTTACAGCTCAAGACACAAAACTGTTTTCTGTGTTTATTAGACACTTTAAAACTGGACACATTTTATGAAAACTAAAGAAATATCTGCATCCTGGTAATGAATCACAGATTTACCACCAAATAAAAAGGATTCAAAACTCTTGAAATTTTCCAGTTTATTGTCAGAAACAGAGAGAAGACCAGCAGGTTTAGAGAAGTTCTTACACAGGGGACGTCATCCACAGAGGAGGTTCTAACAAAACTGAATAATCAGACAAGAACAGTTCAGGATCATTTTTTAAGTCCTTGAAGAAAAGCTCTCTGTCATCTGATTTCACTGCATCCAGAACACTCAGAAACATCGAACATCTCCTTCAAACCCTTCACAGTTCAGCTCCAGGGAGCTGGTGGTTTTCTGGTATTCAGTCAGATGTCTCCCAGACTGACCTGAACTGCATCACATGCAGGAATTTTAACTCTTTATAAGGAAAAAGATCATATGAGGAAACTCTTTGAGTCCATTTGTAAAAAGAAAAAAAAAGCATAATTTAGCAAAGAAAAGGTTAAAATCCTAAAAATATCTGCAGCGACGTTACCCTGAACCGAAACTGAAAACCAAAAAGATTATTTCTGCATAAATCTGGAAAGTTCTGCACTCAGAGATGCGAATGTGGAGCATGAGTTTGGATCTTCTGCTACAAACATGCGGCCCATGCTGCTGCTCCTATGTGGTCATGTGATTCCCTCTGAGGCCTGTAATTGGACTGTAGAAAACGCAGATTAAAGAATCTTGATCCTCTGGATCTTCTGCGTCCTTATATCTACATCAGCATCTATAGGTCATCTCCTCACACTGCAGGAAATCCGTCTCCTCTGTGTCCACGTTCATCTCTTCTTCTTCTTTGGAACCGCTCTGGTCGTCCTCAGTCATGTCATCCTCCTCTGAGTTCAAACCATCTGAGAAAAAGCAGGAGAGATCCTGATCTGTGCTGACAGTCTCCTTTTCTCTGCACATCTTCCAGTCCACAGCAGCTCCTGCTTCTGCTCCAACCCAAACCATGTCCAGCTCTCCTCCTGTCACCATCTGATCATCCATCTTGGATCCTTCATTTGTTTCAGTACACATAGCCCTCTCCGGACCCGAATCCGCCCCCCTGACTGAACCAACATCCTCTTCTGAATTGAGACTTCTGTCCAAACCCAGATCCGACTCGGTCTCACTCCACGTTCCTCTGTCTTTTCCAAGCCCAGGATCCCTGTGGAGATCCAGATCTGTCTCCTGGAGTGGCCCAGGTTCCAGACACTCTCCTGCTTGCAGTTGCTGCACTGCAGCTTCTTTAGCCTGTCTGATGCAGTTGATCCACTGCTGCTTGTTGAAGGTGTCGCTGGCCTGGAAGCTGTGCGTCAGCGGCTGTCCTTCTGCACGGCATGACACTCGGAAGAAGTTCTTTGCTGTGAAAAGGAGAAGACACGGATGTTACCTCCTAAACAAATCACCTGGAGCTTTTCTTGCACTTCACTCAAACTGAATTTCTCAAACCCGTGAGATCCTTCAAAGGATGAAGAGACCGTTTTTAGAAGCAACAAAGATCCCTTTGGGTTTCAAGCTTTCAGAGACTTCGTGCAGGGGGAAACACAGAACAGAGAAAGGACCTTCCACAACTGATCATAAATTTACCCAGAGAGGTAGATAAAAAGATTTGAAACCAGACTAAGTCAAAGTTTTTCTGTTGTAAAGCTGAAATTTGTTGTTTTCATTTGTAAATGTGTTTCAAATCAGAAGTCAAGGAGCAGCCTGAAGTAAACTTCCTTCTTCAGCTTCTGCTCATAAAGTACTGACTCCGCTCAGTGTTGCTGAAGGCGCCTCTGATGGACCCGCCCACTCTCATCTCTCCGTCTGAGAGGTCCTCCAGGTCCAGCTGGGTAAGAGGGATGGGCTGGCGGTACAGCTGGTAGCTGACAGGCTGGTTGTTGAGCGAGACGGAGCGAGTGATGACCAAGATGTTCTGGAAGAGAAAGACGTGGAGCTTCTGGAGGGAGGACGGAGAAAGAAAGAAATATGTGTCAATCTCAAGTTTTGGTGAACATTTGCAAAGTCTTATCCAATGAAAACTTTAGCTCTGAGAGCAGAAAGCATCAGAGGAACAGAGGATCTACTGACCACTCCTCGGTTGTTCTTCAGCTCCCCGTGGCAGCAGAGGGTCTTAGAGCGGTCGATGAGCTGGTTCCTCTGCCCCTCCTCTGAGTACAACAGACGCTCCTTATAGTACTGACACTCAGACTCCCCAATCTGCCTGTTGATGTCAGCCACCACACTCTGGACCATCAGCATCTGTGCACACAAAGGATGGTCACCTGCTGCAGCAGAAGTTCAACTGATTCCTGAAGGAAACCAAGAAGGTTTCATCTCTGGAGGTGAAACTATTTTTGAATATTTGATCTTCTTCCTCAGGAAAAGTTTTTATCCACCAACAGCTGCTAAATCAGGAGGATTTCTTCATCATTTGTTCATTTGAATCTGGTTAAGCTCCAGATGTGATGCAGAGATGCCGTGTTTGCTGCAGCGTTTATAAGGACTGCTCTCCTGCCAGTTCAGATTTTTCCCTTTCAAGAGTTTCTCATCTGCTTCAGAAGATGATCTTTTCTTATTCTTCTATCATTTTCTGAGGTGTTCTGGGCTTCCTCACCGCCTCGTCCAGGTGCTGCCGGTCCGGATGGTCGTTTGCCGTGTGCTTCAGGATCTCTCTGAGCAGCAGCGGATACTTCACCAGCCGGCTGCGGGGGATGTCCAGGAAGTTCCACAAGTCCAACTTCCTGCTGAAAGGCGACTGGAGGCAGCGCTGCAGGAAGTCCTGGACTCGCCGGTCCTGCTTCTTCTGGTCCAGCAGGGCCTTGGCTTTCACCTGGTTGCTGCAGTATGGCATGTAGGAGAAGAGACAAGGCAGCTGCAGGGACACAGAGACACATCTGGACACCTGGAGGACTGCTGTTCAGAGCGTGTGTGGTTCCAGTAAACTCCTACCCAGTCGGTCAAGATGTGCCCAACGAGTTCTGTAGACCCATCGGGTTTCCTGGCATCACGGAGCCGACCCAAAATGTCTGAGGAGAGACAGCGAGGCCTCCATCAGGTCCAGACTGTTTAAGATTGCTCTAACTGCTGATCTGCTGCACGCAGATCTGTTACCATGTAACCTAGGAGTGTCAAATTTAATCACACAAGGGGCTAAAATCCCAAACACACCTTAGGTCACGGGCCGAACAGGACAAACATTTATTGAACACTCTAAAACTACATTTTTAAAACTTTAAAGCTAACTTTTTAACATAATTATAAACTAGATATATAGCATTACCTGTGATAATCCTAGTGTGAATGCTGTAAGCTGAATTTGGCTTCTGGAGATGATAGTGCTGATAGTTGAAGATGCTGAAAATGATAGCCAGCTAAAATATTGGCTAAATGCCAAATTAGCTTAAAGGCCTTAAGGAACTTAGGTTAGCCAAAACAGCTAGCATGTATCTGAAATATTAGCTAAACTCCAAAATAGTCCAAAAAAAATTCTTAGTAAATGCCAATAAAGTCCAAAAAGCTAGCAGAATGCCAATTTTTAAAACTGTAACTTTTTAACATAATTATGTAAAATAAACAGGCAGGAATATTATTCCAGAATAAATCAACTTAAACCTTAAATAACTTTCAATGTCTTACTCTCCATAAAAATATATTTTGTCAAAATTATCATGTTAGACATAAAAGCAAGATAACATCAGTCCATTAATAACAATAAAATAAAATGATCTGGAGGGCCGGACAGAATTAACTGGAGGGCCGGATTCGGCCCCCGGGCCTTGACTTTGAGATATGTGATGTAACCTGAAGCAGGTCAAGTCTTCATCATTTTAAGGTTGAACATATCTGTACTTTCATCATCACCTCCTACCTTCATGCAGAGGAATCAGTGACTCCAGAGTTCCAAAGATCTGGATGAGCTCCAGCTCGGTCATGATGGACAGCTTCAGCATGGGGTCATGGTAGGCCTGAAGACAAACACACGCAGGAATCTCCTCAGTATAGCAAGCTTACTAACGAGGTGGAGAAAAAGGAAGAACAGACAAATAACAGTCACCTCCATCTAACTTCCTCCTCTTATTTCCTCCCTCATGCCATCCATGAACCTCCTGTGTTTTATCCTGGTAGCTCCAACCTTAGCATCCTTTCACCAACAGCATCTCAAACAACTCCATCTACTTTCCTGCTTTTATCTCTAGAACATCCACCATGATCTGTTCCTCTGATGGACTCTTTCCTGATGCTGGTCACTCCCAAAGAGAACCTCAGCATCTTCATCTCTGCTACCTCCAGCTCTGTCCTGTTTCTGCATCTGATCCTCTAAATCAGGAGTGCCCGAACATTTTCGCTCAGAGGGACAAAATCTAAATGGGATCCCGGTCCACGGGCCAAATACAACATTTTTTTGCATGTGATGAAATTAACAGAGAAAATAAAGAATATGGTTCAACGCAAGGGTCACCAACCTTTTTGAACCTGAGGGCTACTTCATGGGTACTGAGTCATACGAAGGGCTACCAGTTTGAAATAACAAATTTACTTAGTTTGCCTTTAGTTCTACATTATTAATAATAATAATGATACTTCTCTATGTGAAGACACTGATTTCTCACCATAGTTATCAATAATGATAACAAGCTAGGAAACAAATGTCAATATTCAGAACTTTATTAATCTCAACAGATCTTGTCACATTTTGAGGTAATGACCAAATGAAATGTTTTTAGCAAAATGATAAGTATTATTAATTAATTATTAATTAATTAATTAATTATAGCTATTATCAGTGGATCTACGCTCCTCAAATACTTTAATTCAGTCTCATGTACCCGTCCCTTTATTTTCTTTAAACCTCTGAACAGGTTGATTGACAGATCCCACAGCAGACAAGAATCTGCTCATGGTGCGTTCACTGACCTCTGGACATAAGTGAACCCAAACAGCCACTCGGCCCAACTCAGTCCGCTACAAACTTTGTCATTTTTATACAATCCACAGCAAAACAAATCAGTTTTTCAGAGAAAACGTCGACACTATATAATCAATCGATTATATCCGGATCAGTGCCGGTGTTCTATGTTTTCTCTGATAAACTGCTTTGTTTTACTGCCGATATCCGGGGCTCAGTGAACGCACCATTCAGAAACACTCAGCAGCCCTGGGTTCTGTTTCCATTACACATGAAACTTTAACCAAATTCTAGGAATTTAGAAAAAAAAAAAGATGACATGGTTTCATAATAATGCGATAAAACACAAACCAACTCACGTGATAAGTCATTAAAAACACGGCGATGTGTGTGTTTTTTTGCTTAATTCACTAAAGAGGGAGCATTTGGGTGACGTCACAGCATTGTGGCGCGCGCGTGCAGCGCTGGCTCCTACAGCGAGTCCATTGCCAGTCTCAAGTGAGAAGTCTGTTCAGTGGTATTTAAAAGAAAGAACACGACTAGATCCATTGAAGTTGTGGTATTAGCCATGTTGGGGTTAAACCAGAGTCAAGGGAATGTCATGAAAGGAGGAGCCTCTAGGGCAGGGGTCTCAAAATGATCATTTGCGGCCCGCGTCTTAATATGAAAGATTACTGTTAGTGCGGCCCGCAAGGTTGATATGAATGACACTTGTGTGCAGAGCTGAATGAACCAATCACAGTGAGGCATAAGGCTCTGGAGGCGGGACATCGGCGCGCTGTCCAGTGCCTTGCTCAGTCAGCTGGGCGGAGTAGAAGCAGAGAAGCCACTGTTACTGACTCCGTGCGGCGGCCACAGTCCTCTGCTGCTCTCGGCTTAAAAAATAAGGAGGCACTGTGATCTAGCATGTATCTGTAGCCATCTACATTATGGCGGATCGCGCTCAGAGAGCTGCTGTGTGTTTGTTCTTCTCTAGGTGCTTCCACACCGGCTGCGTCGCTAAAAAGTCAATACAAACACCCGCACAGTGGCGGTTCTACACTGAATTACTCCCTGGGCGAGACCCTCCCAGCGTGCCCCCCCCCGGCGTCACAACTGAATTTTGTTTGTCCGTTGCCATGTTTTCCTAGAATTACAATTGAAAACAACATACAACAGACATTTAACACAATGCTGTGCAGCATAATAACAGATATCAGTACATCCAATAATATAAACTAAAAAACATACTATATAAATAAAACTATATAAGAAAATATGATGGTTAAAAAAAGAATTAATGATTTGAACATTTAAATGACCATCTCAATCTGTACTCCAGAGAAGAAGAATCAGTCATGTTGCTGTCTTCAGTCCACTGTTAAAAACATTTTTAGTTATGACATCCAAAGTCTACCAGCCGTATTAGATTTATACGAGCCAAACATTCGTCTAATAAGAAGTTCATTGTTTATCAAAACTGTTATTCTCTTTATTTTGAAATTTTCAGTTTATAATTATTCTCTTACAGAAACAAAACACTAATTGAAAGTGGAGTCTTATGTCAGGTTTTATAACATGACAGAAATGTAATGTTGTTTTAACAAACTACACGTCTTTTCTCTGAACGTTTAGATAAACACTTTCATTACTCCGGAAAGCATCAACTTTCTATCAAAGCCCTGAAGTTTATTTCTAGTCATTTTTAATATCTTTAACATTTTTTAAGAAACTGACTTTGTTCTTATCACAAATGTTTTTTTCAGTCACAGAAGAGTAAAGATTAAAACTAGTAAAGAACAATAAAATAATTATTTTAAAGTTGTTTTTTAATGTCATGCATATAAAAACATGCTTAATTAAAAATATCTGCAACATTTTTGCATAATTGTGTGTAATACTGATCAGTGTTGTTGTGAGTCACAATGAAATGGAGCACCAAATGAGTGTGTGTTTGTGTTGCTGAGGTCAGTGTGAGCAAATACTGGAAATTCCCAGCACACCTGAATGCAGCAATAGCGAGCTCTTAATGCAAGCGCATAAGTGCGGAAATTCCACGCAGCCCCTGAACGCACCCCGTGCGCGGTGAATGTGACAATTAAACCCTTTAAATCAGCGGAATAAAGTCCTGATTAAATGTTTTGAATCAACTCCAAAATGGATGTTTGTGGTGACCAACAGTGGAGGAGAAGCAGACTCCATCATGTTGTGTTTGAGCCTCAGAGATGAAGAACAGAGACTCACCTGTCAAAGTCAAAGAGCTTTTCTGACCGCCAAATAGAAGTTTAACCCATGATTGGTGTTTGTTAATTTAGAGTTCTTCCTGTATTGACACATGGGTTATACAATGTCATGTTATGACTGACTTAAAAATAAAACATTCTACAGAGTAGTTCCTGCCCTCCTTCATCATCCGTCCTCTTCGTTTAGGAGAGAACCGCAGGCTGTTCAAAACACAACAGGGAGTAGATGATCATAGCTGCGCAGATTATTATTTTCCTCCCAGCGCTGAGATGAATCGGTGCCCCGGGCAGCTGCCCGTATTACCCGTCCCTAAAACCGCTACTGCGCCCGCACACCAGAATTCCTGCCCCAAGCGTATACGGAGCGTGCGTTGCAACGCAAGTTAACATCAGTCAGGTCGTGAAATCTATGTACAAATTGGGCACACATTGAGCGCGCGTGGAATCTTCTACACGGGTTAACATGTTCACACACAATCAGCAACGCAGCGCTGTGACCAATCAGGGACTCGGATTCGGGAGCTGCTTGTGGACAGCGTCTGCTTCAAAGCACAGAAGTGCCAAACATAATCACGGAAGAAAAATGATCACATGCGGTTTGTGCCCGACTGGGTTAATATGACACCCACACAGGCATTTAAAAAGACAGAGTTGTGAAAAGAAAAAAACATGGAGCAAAATTTGGGGGATTTTCAAGTGCTTTCATTTTTTGCCCCGAGGTTCTCCCTAGTTGGTGGAGGAGGAATAATGAACGGTAAAAATACAACAGAAGAAGAATTTCCCCTATTCCACTACGTGCGTGGCCGCGCTGGTTTGGATACCACCTGCTCATCGCACGGCTATACCCGCGTTCTTGAATGCGCGCACCTTCAAAAACACCGACCACGGAGAGCGAAAGTGCGCATGCGCCACAGTCCCTCGCAACTGAAACTTAAAACCGAGACTGACTCCGTGGAATCACATATTACAGCGCCCCAAAGATGTCTCTTTCAAAGTCTGCAGTAAAGAGAAAAGTCGGTGATGAGCACAGAGAATTTCAGGAAAAGTGGGAAGTACAATTTTTCTTTGTTGAGTACAGGGGCACCCCGACGTGTCTTATTTGTACTGAAAAAGTTGCGG
Organism: Oryzias melastigma; assembly: GCF_002922805.2. Classification (NCBI taxonomy): domain Eukaryota; kingdom Metazoa; phylum Chordata; class Actinopteri; order Beloniformes; family Adrianichthyidae; genus Oryzias; species Oryzias melastigma. The sequence goes on along the minus strand of NW_023416888.1, from coordinate 403,233 downwards.
TGCACAAGGAATACAATTTGAAACGTCATTATACAACTAGACATGCTGAGGAGTACAAAACATACCATGGAGATGAGAGAGCCAACCAGGTTGCCAGTCTTAAAACACGTCTACTGAGGCAACAAGATTTATTTAAGAAAGCAACCAAAGAGAATAATGCAGCAGTCGAAGCTAGCTACGTCGTCAGTGAGATGATTGCTAAAGCAGGAAAGCCATTCACAGAAGGTGAATTTGTCAAAAAGTGCATATTACAGGCTGCACATATTGTCTGTCCAGAAAGGAAAGGTCAGTTTAACAACATCAGCCTTTCAGCCAACACCGTGGCAGAGCGCATTTCTGACCTGTCAAGTGACATTTATGATCAACTATGTGAGAAAGCAAAATGTTTCAGTGTATATTCAGTGGCTCTTGATGAGACCACAGACATCACAGACACTGCACAGCTCGCAATATATCTCCGTGGCGTTGATGACAATTTTGAAGTGATGGAGGAGTTGCTCACAGTGATTCCAATGCATGGCCAGACCACCGCAAAGGAACTATTTCACCAGCTGTGTGATGCCATTGAGAATGCTGGTTTGCCATGGAAGAGCTTTGTTGGAATAACAACCGATGGAGCCCCATCAATGACAGGGAGGAAGAATGGACTGGTAGCGCTTGTTCAAAAAAAACTGGAAGAGGAGGGTGTGGAGGAGGCCATAGCTCTGCACTGCATTATCCATCAGCAGGCCCTTTGCAGCAGATGCCTGAAGTTTGACAATGTGATGTCTGTCGTTGTGAAATGCATCAATCAAATCAGATCCAGGGGCTTAAAGCACAGAAGGTTCTGTGCTTTTTTAGAAGAAATGGAGTCAGAATATGGGGATGTGCTCTACTTCACTGAGGTACGTTGGCTCAGCAGGGGAAACGTATTGAAGAGATTTTTTGAGTTGAGAGCAGAGGTAAAAGATTTCATGGAGAAGGACGGGGTGGCTGTTTCTGTGCTAAGTGATCCCAAATGGCTCATGGACTTAGCTTTTCTTGTTGACATCACACATGAGCTTAATGTACTGAACAAGAAGCTACAAGGCCAGGGGCAACTTGTCAGTGCTTCCTATGACAACGTAAGAGCATTCTGCACAAAACTTGTGTTATGGAAACCCCAGCTCTCTCAGACAAACCTTTGCCATTTCCCAGCATGCAAGGCACTCGTGGATGCAGGCACATCATTCAGTGGTGAGAAGTATGTTGAGGCCATTTTGAAGCTACAGGAGGAATTTGATCATAGATTTGCAGACTTCAAGACACACAGAGCCACATTTCAAATTTTTGCGGACCCCTTCTCCTTTGATGTACAAGATGCTCCTCCTGTGCTCCAAATGGAGCTCATTGACCTGCAGTGCAACTCTGCACTCAAAGCCAAGTTCAGGGATGTGAGTGGAGAAGCAGACAAGCTTGGGCAATTTTTGAGAGAGTTGACCCCCAGCTTCCCTGAACTTTCCCGAATGTTCAAGCGTACCATGTGTCTTTTTGGGAGCACATACTTGTGTGAGAAGCTCTTCTCCACCCTGAACTTCAATAAGTCCAAGTACAGGTTCAAGCTTACTGATGAGCATCTTCAAGCCCTACTGAGGGTCTCCACTGCTTCCTCCCTCAAGCCAAATGTGGCTCGGCTATGTGAGAAGAAGCGCTGCCAGGTCTCTTGCAGCAAGAAGTAGACAAGAGAAGCCATGTTCAGAACAGTTCATGCTCAATGTTCCATTCCTGTTCAGAAAGTTAAAGGTTAAATAACTGTTAATACAGACATTTGAAACTGAATAATTCGTTTTCTCTAGTCAGCCAGTCAGTCAGTCAATATGTGGTTTCTTCAGTTGTTTATATCTGCTGTATGGTCATTGTTCTTATTTTATTTATTTATTTATTAATGATTTTATTTTTTTATTCATTTTTTATGTATTTATTTAATTCATTATTTTGTGTTAAAAATAAAGATATATGATAACATTGGAATGTTTTATCAGCGCTTTTCTTGTGAAAATCCTGATGTGGCCTGGCCTGACCCAGACTCTGCCTCCAGCGGCCCCCGGCTGAATTGAGTTTGAGACCCCTGCTCTAGGGGGAGCTGGCAGATGTGTGGATTGTAGGACAATGTTACTTGGGTGCTATGTTGGAAGAAGAAGAATAAAGTTCACGTCTTCAGCACAGCATGTCTCAGTCTTTTTGTTAACCAATAACACGACATGGTGTCAGAAGTAGGATGCTGATAGACTGAGAAAAGAAAAAAAAAAAAGGAAAAAGCCGGCCGGAGCACCGTACTGAAAACAGATGGCAGACGAAGAAATGGCAGCGCCGCAGGCTACACCGACTGCTACGTTCACCATACAACCGCCAGAGTCCTTTGACTTCACAAAACCACAAGAGTGGGAGCGATGGATTAGACGTTTCGAGCGCTTTCGGCTCGCAAGCAACCTAAGCGCGACGCCTGAAGAGAACCAGGTAAACACGCTGGTGTATTGCATGGGAGACGAGGCCGAAGACGTGCTAAGAGGGCTAGCGCTAACGGCGGATGAAAAGAAGCAGTATGCATCGGTCAAAGCCGGGTTGGATTTATTCTTCGTGCCCAAAAAAAACATAATCTACGAAAGAGCCAAGTTTAATCGGCGTGTGCAGCAACCGGAAGAAACTGTTGATTCCCTCATCACTGCGCTTTATGGATTAGCTGAACGCTGCGACTATGGGCAGCTACGTAATGAGCTGATCCGTGACAGGTTAGTGGTCGGCCTGAAAAATGTTGCGCTGTCTGAAAAGCTACAGTTAGATGATAGACTAACCCTGGACACTGCCATCACAAAAGCAAGACAATCTGAAGAAGTTAGGAGGCAGCAGTCAGACTTACGGGGAGAAAGCAGTGCTAAATGCTCCAATGTCGATGCTGTTAATGCTAAGAACTACAGAAAGCCAAGATTTTACACCAAGCCCAAAACACAGCCACAAACGCAGACCAAGTTCAGGCAAAATGCACAACTGTCACATGCACAAAAACAAGCCTGCAAAAGATGCGGAAAGATGCCCTCACATGCAAAAACAGAATGTCCTGCAAAAGAAGTCGCATGTCACATATGTGGAAAAAAAGGACATTATGGCAAAGTGTGCAGAAACAACACAAAGTCAGTGAATGCAGTGACTACAGAGGAAGAGAGCTTTTTTCTGGGTTCTGTTAATGCTGGTGCAGACCCGTGGTCAGTGCAGCTTCAAGTGCGACAAAACAAAGTGTGCTTCAAAATAGACACCGGCGCAGATGTTACTGCCCTGCCAGCTGATGTGTATCATAAAATAACTGGGGATGGAGATTTGAAGCACTTGGAAAAACCAAAGCGACAGCTGTTTGGACCAGGAGGCAACGTGCTTCGCGTCCTGGGAGTGGCAAAAGAAACACTCTGCAGTGACAAAAAGTCAGCCACAGAAGACGTCTATGTGGTGGAGGGTCTTCACACTGCCCTGCTGGGGTTACCAGCTATAAAACAGCTTCAGCTTGTGTCTAGAGTCAACAACATCACCATTGAGACTGTGAAACAACAGTTTGTGCAGCGGTCTTGGTCTAGTGCGGAGGCCGTATTCTATTAAACTGCAACCAGATGCTGTGCCCTTCTCTCTTCAGACTCCACGCAGGGTCCCCCTTCCTCTCATGGGCAAAGTGAAGGAGGAGATAGATCGCATGGAGAAGATGGACGTCATCACCAGAATTGAGGATCCCACTGACTGGTGTGCAGGGATGGTGGTGGTCCCAAAGAAATCAGGTGTAGTATGTATTTGTGTGGACTTTACCAAGATGAACCAGGCAGTCTGCAGAGAAAAATATATCCTGCCTTCTGTTGAGCACACACTAGGCATGCTAGCAGGTGCAACAGTTTTCAGCAAACTGGACGCCAACATGGGTTTCTGGCAGGTGCCGTTAACTGAGGAATCTGCCAAATACACCACTTTCATTACACCCTTTGGGCGATACTACTTTAATCGGTTGCCATTTGGCATCATCAGCCCCAGAACATTTTCAGAAAATGATGGTGACCGAAGTGACTAGCGGCTTGGAGGGGGTGCTGTGTCACATGGACGACATTTTGGTGTGGGGAAAGACCCAAGAAGAGCATGTGCGGCAGCATGCGCTGCTGGAGAAAGCACAGAAGGCGGGCATCACACTAATCATCAATAAGTGTGAGTTCACATGCCACACAGCAGTAGCGGTTTTAGGCACGGGCAATACAGGCAGCTGCCCGGGGCGCCGATTCAAAGGGGCGGCATCTCAGCGCTGGGAGGAAAATAATAATCTGCGCAGCTATGATCGTCTACTACCTGTTGTGTTTTGAACAGCCTGAAATCAGCGAATTAGCGCCCTCTGCTGGTGCAGGCGCCCCTGTCCGCTGAGCATGAAACGGACAGGTGTTTAGAGAGAGGGAGGGGCGGAGGGACAGTTCAGCTGCGGGTCTCTCCTTAACGAAGAGGAAGAGGACGGATGAAGAAGGAGGGCGGGGTCTACTTTGTAGAATGTTTTATTTTTAAGTCAGTCACAACATGACATTCTATAACCCATGTTTCAATACAGGAAAAGCTCTAATTTAACAACTGCCAAACATGGGGAAAACTTTATTTGGCGGTCAGAAAAGCTCTTTGACTTTGACAGGTGAGTCTCTGTTCTTCATCTCTGAGGCTCAAACACAACATGATGGAGTCTGCTTCTCCCCCACTGTTGGTCACCACAAACATCCATTTTGGAGTTGATTCAAAACATTTAATCAGGACTTTATTCCGCTGATTTAAAGGGTTTAATTGTCACATTCACCGCGCACGGGGTGCGTTCAGGGGCTGCGTGGAATTTCCGCACTTATGCGCTTGCATTAAGAGCTCGCTATTGCTGCATTCAGGTGTGCTGGGAATTTCCAGTATTTGCTCACACTGACCTCAGCAACACAAACACACACTCATTTGGTGCTCCATTTCATTGTGACTCACAACAACACTGATCAGTATTACACACAATTATGCAAAAATGTTGCAGATATTTTTAATTAAGCATGTTTTTATATGCATGACATTAAAAAACAACTTTAAAATAATTATTTTATTGTTCTTTACTAGTTTTAATCTTTACTCTTCTGTGACTGAAAAAAACATTTGTGATAAGAACAAAGTCAGTTTCTTAAAAAATGTTAAAGATATTAAAAATGACTAGAAATAAACTTCAGGGCTTTGATAGAAAGTTGATGCTTTCCGGAGTAATGAAAGTGTTTATCTAAACGTTCAGAGAAAAGACGTGTAGTTTGTTAAAACAACATTACATTTCTGTCATGTTATAAAACCTGACATAAGACTCCACTTTCAATTAGTGTTTTGTTTCTGTAAGAGAATAATTATAAACTGAAAATTTCAAAATAAAGAGAATAACAGTTTTGATAAACAATGAACTTCTTATTAGACGAATGTTTGGCTCGTATAAATCTAATACGGCTGGTAGACTTTGGATGTCATAACTAAAAATGTTTTTAACAGTGGACTGAAGACAGCAACATGACTGATTCTTCTTCTCTGGAGTACAGATTAATATGGTAATTTAAATGTTCAAATCATGGATGTTTTTTTAACCATCATATTTCCTCATATAGTTTTATTTATAAAGTATATTTGTATTATAGTACGTACTGATATCTGTTATTATGCTGCACAGCATTGTGTTAAATGTCTGTTGTATGTTGTTTTCAATTGTAATTCTAGGAAAACATGGCAACGGACAAACAAAATTCAGTTGTGACGGGGGTGGGGGGGGGCACGCTGGGAGGGTCTCGCCCAGGGAGTAATTCAGTGTAGAACCGCCACTGCCACACAGTCAAATTTTTGGGTCATGTCGTCACAGCAGCAGGTGTACAGCTAGACCCAGAAAAGACGAGCGCAGTTCAGGAAATGAATGCACCAACTAACGTCAGTGAGCTAAGGAGTTTCCTGGGTATGGTGAACCAGTTGGGGCAGTTCATTCCAAATTTGGCAGCGAAAGACAAAGTTTTGTGGGATTTGCGGTCAAAGAAGAATCACTGGTACTGAGGGCCAGAGCAGCAGACAGCTTTTGAGCGACTGAAAAAAGAGCTTTCATCCACGCCAGTGCTCACACTGTACGATCCAAACAGTGACCCACCCAGGATTCAAAGATTCAGAATGAAGCTCATGCGCTACAATTATACAGTCACACATGTCCCTGGCAAAAACTTGTGGACAGCAGATACCTTGTCCCGTGCTCCCCTCAGAGTTTCAGGAGCACACACAGGAGCAAGTTTGCTAGAGGACACCAACATTTACGTGGACTCTGTTATCAGTAACCTACCTGTTAGTGGAGACTATCTGAGCAACCTTCGAAACCATCTGAAAGCGGACGGTGCATGTGCTGCACTAATGGAGTACTGCAGAGATGGCTGGCCAGACAAAAAGATACTGCAGGGGGTGTTGAAACAGTACTGGGCTGACATAGCGGTACTTACTGTGCACGGTGGACTGCTTCTGGGGGGCACAAGGCTTGTCATCCCACCATCCTTAAGAAATGATGTGTTGGAAAAACTGCACGAAGGACACATGGGCGTGACAAAGTGCAGAGAAAGGGCCAAACAAGCAGTTTGGTGGCCGGGACTCAGTAACCAGTTAAATGACTTGGTGCTAAAATGCAGAATCTGCATTCAGGAGAGAACTAATGTCAAGGAGCCACTGATCCCGAGCCAGATGCCAGACAGGCCGTGGCAGAGACTTGGAGCTGACCTTTTCACAATGGACAGCAAGGACTATCTGCTCATAGTGGATTATTTTTCACGTTTTGTGGAAATTGCTCAGCTCTCACACACACGATCCACAGTTGTGGTGGTGCACCTGAAGTCGATTTTTGCCCGTCACGGCATCCCAGAGGTTCTCATGACAGACAACGGGCCGCAGTTCTCAGGAAGCCATTTTCAGACATTTGCAGCATGCTATGGCTTTGAGCACGTCACAAGGAGCCCCAGGTTTCCACAATGCAACGGGGAAGCAGAACGTGCTGTACAGACTGTTAAAAAATCAGCTGACCCATACCCATGCTTTGCTAGCATACAGAGCTACGCCTTTGCAGAACGGCTACAGTCCTGCTGAGCTGTTAATGGGGCGTCGACTTCGCACAACTGTTCCTGCCCTTCCGTCCCTATTGGATCCGACTCTGCCTGACTACCACGCATTGGAGGGCAAAGAAAGAAAGAAACCTGGAGCCACTGGTTCCTGGAGAAGAGGTTTGGGTCACGGACGCAAAAGCCCAAGGTACAGTGATATCTGCACACAAGACTCCTCGCTCTTATTACATCCAAGGGCCTCAGGGGACACTGAGAAGAAACCGACACCACCTGGTGTCACTGCAGAACAACAGCGAGGGAGTCGGTGCTGAAGAACCTGTGGGAGAAGATTCACCTATTCCAGCTCCAACCGACCAGACACCAGTCTGCGGGGAAAACATCACAGAACCTGTCCGTACTCGGTCGGGCAGAGTGGTCAGAAAACCTGAAAGACTAAATCTGTAAAACATGAAAATTTATTATGGAGTTAGTATGCTTGAAAAAAAAAGAAGTTTGAGTTGATCGCTGAAATGTGGAGGTTACTCTAAAGAAAACCTGCTAAAGTTAGTTTTATAAATTTTATATGAAAATACAAAGTTTACCCTTTGTTTTCTAAGAAAAGGGGATGTGGTATTAGCCATGTTGGGGTTAAACCAGAGTCAAGAGAATGTCATGAAAGGAGGAGCCTCTAGGGGGACCTGGTGGATTAGTATATGGATTGTAGGACAATGTTGCTTGGGTGCTATGTTGGAAGAAGAAGAATAAAGTTCATGTCTTCAGCACAGCATGTCTCAGTCTTTTTGTAAATCAATAACACGACAGAAGTTACTCACTGCACTCGAGATGAACCTCAAATGAGACATGCTTCGTATTCAGGCTGCCAGCTGCAGAAGTGTGGCTACAGCTGAAGCAATTAGGAAATCTTGGTTATTGATTTTACAGAGGAGATGCACGATCAGCTGTGACGCTGATCTGTCGTGGCGCCTGCTGTGCTGTACTCGGACAGACATGTCAGAAGCGCATTTAATTAGAAAAAGTCCATTTCCATTACAGTTTTGCAAAAAAGGTCCATCCATTACAATACGCCCCCAAAACCAGCTCCTCTAAGCGCAAAAACTTTTTTCTAAAAATCAGATTTTTTTTTTTTTTTTTT
>NW_023416888.1:393656-394977 GCF_002922805.2 Oryzias melastigma | reverse complement strand
TCAGATTTTTCTTTTTTTTTTTTTAGGAAATTAAAGATAACTAATTCTAAAAAAATCCAATCCAACTCAAATTTCAGAGTTAATGTGAAAGCAGCTGGTTTGGGGGAAATAAAGGGAGGGGGCGGGTTCACTCAGGCGTTTGAGGAGCGCAGCTCCACTAATAAGTAAAGAATTGACCAAAAACAACTTTTGTGGAGTGTTTTCTTTTATTGTTTTTGTTGTTAACCACAAAATAAAGAATCTTAAAACAGGTAAAGTCTCGGTGTCTCCATGCAGGAAAGAGAGAAGGGGACGCTTTATTCTGTTATTGATTATCTCGTTATAACGAGAAAACGATTAAAAAAATAATAAAAAATAAAGTAAGATAGGCCCTTTTTGGCTTCAGCAATAATGAACATATATTTTTAAGATGCTCTAAATTTTAATTCTTTGTAAAGGCAAGTGTGATTTAAAAAAAAATGCAATTAATAAAATAACATTTAATTTTCGAGCAGCTCACAAGAGAGTTGTGCTATTTTTAGAAGAGACCTGCGGGCGACTTATGAGGTGCTTGAGGGCGACGTGTTGGTGACCCCTGGTTTAACGTATTTATTTTGATTCTATATTCATAAAGGCAACAGACATTAGTGAGAATAAAAGGAAATTACATTTGTCTTTGAAACCTTTAAAAGCAAGGCCTCAATGGACATTTTTGATTGAAAAACCAGAGCAAGCTAAAACAAACTTTGTTCCAATGAGAACATCAAACTGGGATCCTGAACTCCAGCTATCATCCCATCTCACTGATCAATGCACACGTCAAAATTATCTGTAAAGCATTAGCACAGAGAATAGAAAAAAATCACTCCCCATATAATTCACCATGATCAAACTGGATTTATTAAAGGTAGACAATCGAGTGACAATGTCCGCAGACTTATTAACGTCATAGATATTGCCACTATTAAAAAACAGGAAATGAACATACTCTCAATGAATGCTGAAAAAGCTTTCGACAGAGTCAACTGGAAGTTTCTCATCGCTGCTCTCCACAAGTTTGGATTTGGAGAGTCATTCATTGATTGGATTAAAATATTATATCACAACCCAAATGCTTCAGTCAGAACGGACAAACAGACGTCCAGCAGGTTTTTTCTTGGAAGAGGAACCAGACAGGGTTGTCCACTCACCCCCTCTCTCTTTGCAATATTCATCGAGCCTCTGGCTGCAGCAATAAGACAGAATGAGAACATGAAAGGAGTTAAAACAAAACATGGCAATCATAAAATTAGTCTCTATGCGGATGACATATTACTTTTTTTTAAATAAATCATGTTCTATA
>NW_023416888.1:385176-386843 GCF_002922805.2 Oryzias melastigma | reverse complement strand
CATAAAATAGTTAATGAGGGTTGGATTGATTCAGATGGAGCACTACTGAAGGCCTAGGTGTGAAATGCACGGCCCGCCACTGGTATTTCCTGTTTGGAATGCCAGGAAGAGGGGCCAGCCTTCTGTCCAGTTCTCATATGCAGTCAATGGTAGAAACAGAAAATCTTGTAGGAGCAAACATCTGTGTGACCTTCACCTCCTGTCGTTTTATCTCCTTTGGACTCAGAGTCTGAGTCGCTCCCAGTCGGACGTCGAACGTCTCGCTCCACAGCTTGCTGTCGCGACGCTTGGAGGCCTGAGCGGTTGCCATAGAAACACGAGATGCTGTGACAGAGGATGAAGAGTCGGAGACGGCGGTGGGGATGGCTTGAGCACTCATTGTTAGGGAGGATGAGGGAGGAAGAGGAGTGGCTGTCTGATTCTCATTACGCAAACTGATAGAACGCTGTGGACACAGACAGGCTTCAATGTTTCAGGGGCGGGAGGTTGGGGTAGCTCAGAGCAGCACGAACCTTGTCTTACAGAAACGTTTCAGCAGAACATGGAAGAGGTTCCTGCTAACATTCACACTTTGAGGTGAACGGCTTTGAACTCACCTGCAGCCGCAAACCAATCCTCTTCAGGGGAGTATTCTTGACCGGCGGCAGCAGGCTGGCCAGAGACGCCCCCCTGGAAACAGCTTTACTGCGTTTGGAGCTGGGCTCCTGCAGGACACAGAAATGAAGGTTTGAACTTCAGGAGAGCAACAGTCTGAGGAGATGTCACACGTCTGAGAGCTTCCAACAGCTGTTTCTGAACAACACATGAACAGCAAACACAAACAAGGAAATGGTGAGGTTTGGAGAAAATACATGGTGTCTGTTAAGACATCAAAGCATTAAGATGATCAAAACTAAAAAATAAGAGAGGAACCTAAAACTGATCCCTGAGGGACACCAACAACAGGGGGCAGATTATTCAATAAGAACTGACTGTCTATCTTCTCACTTTTTTTTTTTTTACCTTGTCCTGTCCAACAGCTAAGCAAACAGATACCGGCTGAGAGCCTCAGGTGTTGGTCAGATTTTACTGTCACAACTGGAGTTTATTGAGTGTAAACCCCTGTTGTGTTCAATGCTAAACTTTATTTATATTGATTATGTTTATGTCTCTCTTTTTTTTTCTCTCTCTCTCTTTCTGTTTTGTTGGATCGGACGGGTGGGTGGGAGATTAGTACAGAAGAAAGGCACCAGAGGGGTGTTTAAAGAGAAGAGAAGATGGTAGGGTAATACCATCATAAAACAACCAGGTATAAATACAGTCTGAAATGGGCGGGGCCTGTCTACACACACACTCAATAATTTCAAACTTATACAACACTCATATAAACCCACACATGTAAAAGCCTTCCATTCTGTCACACATACTAATAGTGCGTAGGTGAGCTGACACCTGTGCTCAGGTCAGTGTTTATGTTTTGGTAAAATGGATGATAATTTTCTTAAATTGGAAAAGCACGAAAAAACATCAACGTTAATCAGTACAGGAATCTGCGTTTTGATCATATCAGTTTGGAAAAAGCATCAGCTAAAAGTTCAAGTAACTTGGAAAGAATTCAGTCTCTCTGGTCTCCCATAGCTGATTCCATGATTTAGTCTGGGGGGGGTCTGGCCCCGTCTGGTGGGGGG
>NW_023416888.1:378084-384052 GCF_002922805.2 Oryzias melastigma | reverse complement strand
GAAACATAAACACTCACCTGAGCACAGGTATCAGCTCACCTTAGCACTAACCATTTGTGTGACAGAATGAAAGTCTTTATCTAAATGGGTTTGTATGATGGAGTGAGTGAGCTGCTGTTACAGTTGAATTGAGTACATGTGTAGTATATGTATAGTAAATGTGAGTATGTTCAGTTTAAATGTGGAGACTATTTTACCCAACAGGTGTGTGTGTGTGTAACTATAGACTGTGTGTGTAGACAGGCCCCACCCATTCTAGTTTACTATTTAGACCTGTTTGTTTTATAATGTTGCTTCCTTCTGTTGCCATCTTCTTCTCTCTCTTTTTCCCTCTGACCTCTGAGTTAGAAGGTTATCTCTTTGTTTCAGACTGAAAAGTTCTTCTTTCTGAACTATTTTCAGTTCTAAAAGGGATAAAAGATTCTCAAACCATCTGCCTTTAGAAGAATTCTGAAAAAAACATATTCTTCTGAAAACAATACAAGTCCTTTCAGTGGAAAAACATTTTTGATTACATTTAAACACACACTTCTCTTTCAGGTCATAAACAGTTAGCAAACAGCTTGACAGGACGACCTCTGACCTGCTGTGGTTGGTTTCTGTGAGGGGCGGAGCTTCATCTGAACAGATTAATCAGTGGAGTTGGTCAGAAACAAATGGATTTGTTCACTTTCAGCCTCTTTAACACTGACTTACTCTACAGTTTATATCTAGAAAACAGTCTTTGCGATTTTATTTCAAAATAAACATTGTTTTTATAATAGTAAAACAGATTTTATTATTATTATTATTATTATTGTGATGGAGCTTCAAACATTTTGGTTCCCTTTAATTTATATATTAATTTCTGAATCCTTTTTTCTTTTCGAAGATCCAAAGACTGGGAGGTTCAGTAGAACTCTGTGTGCTGTTTGGGTAACCTGATCAGAAGAATCACATTTTATTCTTTGGTTTATATGAATCATTAATATTTATTACAAATATTTGTATTTATATGAAAATACAGTAAATGCAGCATTAAAAACATATTTTCTCTCTGAATCGATTGTCTTTGATCAGTTTGATCATTTTCAATGGACTGTTTTTAAACACCAGTTTCATAAATACTGATTTATAATTTAAGAATGAATGGAGTCTGAACCCAAATGAAATCAATCAAAACTCTGTCATCAATGGCTTCGATTGATGACATATTCAGTGACGTCCAGAAGACTCTTTCTTCCCAACAAAACTGAAAACGCTAGGCGAGTTTCTTCTGCTTAAGTCTCAGTCTGCTATTTCAGACATCTTTAGATGGTGGGCGGAGCTCCACCTTACCTCCACCTGCTAGTCCCATTTGTGTGGAACTCCATCGAGCATCCCGAATGAAAGCGCTGTGTCAGCAGTTGAAAGGGTTTCTGTCCCGCTCGGTGTGTCAGCAGGACCCCCAACCACTACAACACCGAGCGGGGACCTTAACAGCTACGTCATCCAGAGAGAACGAGGACCTTTAGAAATATGATCCAGAGGAGGAACGAGTCCAGTTCTTTGTCGGTCCTTTACGTTTGTGGTGAAGGAACCTGTGCAGGTTCCTCCTCTGGGAGTGGCTTCAGAGTCTGGACCGAGTTTAGTTTGAAACTGAAGCTGTGGAAAGGTCTAGCATTCACAAAGCTGCACCCCCCACCCACCTCCCGTAATGGAGATCTTTTTCTCTCTTCCTCTATCAGTGCTGTGGCTCTCACTCAATGACTGCTTTCTTTCCTTCCTTTCTTTCTTTCCTCATAGTGTAACTCTCATTTCTTCTGTTTTTATCAGCGTCTTTAAGCACAGACGCAGAAAGGCTTGTGTTTCATTTTGGTGTATCTGCTGATCAATGATCAATAACTGCTAAAACATCTGCAGAAAACTCCCTGCTGCATAGTTTTTGTCATGGGACAAAAGCAGCTCAGAGAGAAAGGTCACAACCTTTGCTCAGAAAAGAGTTGAGCAGATGAATTTAAAATGTTTGTAGTTTAAACGATGCAGTTGAGAAAGTTTGTTGTTTAAACTGTGCAGATTATGTTTGTAGTTTAAACAATGTAGTTTAGAATGTTTGTAGTTTAAATGATGCCGTTTAGAGTGTTCGTAGTTTAAGCAGGTGTACCCAATCTGCCTTGATTGGCACCTGGTGTCCACGTAAGACAGAGGAGGCCAAACCAAGCCATGCAGGGAGGAGAGGAGCAGGACTGAAGCAACTTCATTTGGTGGAGTTGGAAGTAAACCGTTTTCTATGGATGACGTCACTCTGTCCATTCCTCATTTACAGTCGATGGAACCAACTAGAAATAAATCAGCGTGTTTGAAAGCATGAATAATGTAGCCACGAGGGGGCCCAAGCCAGGGTCTCATTGTGCCGGTCCCAAGCCCGGATAAATACAGAGGGTTGTGTCAGGAAGGGCATCCGACGTAAAATCTTGCCAAATCAAATATGCGAATCAGACCTACGAAATCCATACCGGATCGGTCGAGGCCCGGGTTAACAACGACCGCCATCGGTGCTGTTCACCGACAGGGTGCCGGTGGAAATTGGACTACTGTTGGTGGAAGAAGGAGAGGAGGAAGGCGGGTTCGTAGGGAGAGAGAGAAGAGGAAAGTCACTAGTGTTGGACTGAGAGTTGGGACTTTGAATGTTGGAACTATGACAGGAAAGGGTAGAGAGTTAGTGGACATGATGCAGAGGAGAAAGGTAGACATACTGTGTGTCCAGGAGACCAGGTGGAAAGGTAGCAAGGCTAGAAGTTTAGGAGCAGGGTTCAAGTTGTTCTATCATGGTGGAGATGGGAAGAGAAATGGAGTAGGAGTTATCCTAAAGGAGGAGTTTGTTAGGAGTGTTGTGGAGGTAAAAAGAGTGTCAGATAGAGTGATGAGTCTGAAGATAGAAATGGAGGGTGTCATGTTCAATGTTGTTAGTGGGTATGCCCCACAGGTAGGATGTGAGCTGGAAGAGAAGGAGAAGTTCTGGTTGGATCTTGATGAAGTGATGATGAGCATCCCTGGAAATGAGAGAGTTGTCATTGGTGCAGATTTCAATGGTCATGTTGGTGCAGGAAACCGAGGTGATGAGGAGGTGATGGGCAGGTTTGGTATCCAGGAGAGGAATGTAGAAGGACAGATGGTGGTTGATTTTGCAAAAAAGATGGAAATGGCGATAGTGAATACATTCTTTGAGAAGAGACAGGAACATAGAGTGACCTATAAGAGTGGAGGTAGAAGCACACAGATAGACTACATCTTGTGTAGACGGTGTAATCTGAAGGAGATCAGTGACTGTAAAGTAGTGGTTGGTGAGAGTGTTTCCAGACAGCACAGGATGGTGGTGTGTAGAATGACTCTGGTGGTGAAGAAGATGAAGAAAGAGAGGGCAAAGGCAGAGAAGAGGACAAACTGGTGGAAGTTGAAAAAAGAAGATTGTTGCATGACTTTTAAGAAACAGTTGAAACAGGCTCTGGGTGGTCAGGAGGTACTCCCAGATGACTGGATAACTACAGCTAATGTGATCAGGGAGACAGGTAGGAGTGTACTTGGTGTGTCATCAGGAAAGAGAGTTGATAAGGAGACTTGGTGGTGGAATGAGGAGGTGCAGGAGTGTATACGGAGTAAGAGACTAGCTAAGAAGAAGTGGGACACTGAGAGGACTGAGGAGAGTAGACAGGAGTACAGGGAGATGCAGCGTAAGGTGAAAGTAGAGGTGTCAAAGGCCAAACAAAGAGCTTATGATGACTTGTACGCTAGGTTGGGTAGTAAGGAGGGAGAGACTGACCTGTACAGACTAGCAAGGCAGAGAGATCGAGATGGGAAGGACATGCAGCAGGTTAGGGTGATCAAGGATAGGAATGGTAATGTGGTGACAGGTGTCAGTGGTGTAATGGAAAGATGGAAAGAATACTTTGAAGAGTTGATGAATGAAGAGAATGAGAGAGAACAAAGAGTAGAAGAGGTGACGGTTGTGGAGCAGGAAGTAAGAAAGATTAGTAAAGGTGAAGTGAGAGGGGCTTTGAAGAGGATGAAGAGTGGAAAGGCTCTTGGTCCTGATGATATACCTGTGGAGGTATGGAAGTGTCTAGGAGAGATGGCAGTGGAGTTTTTGACCGGGTTGTTCAACAGGATCTTAGGTGGTGAGAAGATGCCTGAGGAATGGAGGAGAAGTGTGATGGTGCCCATTTTTAAGAATAAGGGAGATGTGCAGAGCTGTGATAACTACAGAGGAATAAAGCTGATGAGCCATACAATGAAGGTGTGGGAAAGAGTAGTGGAAGCCAGACTAAGAGCAGAAGTGAACATTTGTGAGCAGCAGTATGGTTTCATGCCAAGAAAGAGCACTACAGATGCAACATTTGCTTTGAGGATGTTGATAGAGAAGTACAGAGAAGGTCAGAGAGAGCTCCACTGTGTCTTTGTAGATCTGGAGAAAGCTTATGACAGAGTGCCCAGAGAGGAACTATGGTATTGTATGAGGAAGTCTGGAGTGACAGAGAAGTATGTCCGAGCAGTGCAGGACATGTATGAGGGCTGTAAGACAGTGGTGAGGTGTGCTGTAGGGGTGACAGAGGAGTTCAAGGTGGAGGTGGGATTACATCAGGGATCAGCTCTGAGCCCCTTCCTGTTTGCAATGGTGATGGACAGACTGACGGATGAGGTTAGACAGGAATCACCATGGACTATGATGTTTGCAGATGATATTGTGATTTGTAGTGAGAGCAGGGAACAGGTGGAGGTGGAGTTAGAGAGGTGGAGGTTTGCCCTGGAAAGGAGAGGAATGAAGGTTAGCCGCAGTAAGACAGAGTACATGTGTGTGAATGAGAGGAACCAGAGTGGAAGAGTGAGGTTACAGGGAGAAGAGATAAAGAAGGTGGAGGAGTTTAAGTATTTAGGGTCAACAGTACAGAGTAATGGAGAGTGTGGAAAAGAAGTGAAGAGGAGAGTGCAAGCAGGTTGGAATGGGTGGAGAAAAGTGTCAGGTGTGATGTGTGACAGAAGAGTTTCAGCACAAATGAAAGGAAAGGTGTACAAGACTGTGGTGAGACCAGCCATGTTGTTTGGACTAGAAACAGTGGGACTGAAGAAAAGACAGGAAGCAGAGCTGGAGGTAGCAGAGATGAAGATGCTGAGGTTCTCTTTGGGAGTGACCAGGATGGATAGGATCAGGAATGAATACATCAGAGGGACAGCACATGTTAGAGGTTTTGGAGATAAAGTCAGAGAGGCCAGACTGAGATGGTTTGGACATGTTCAGAGGAGAGACAGTGGACATATTGGTAGAAGGATGCTGAGTCTAGAGCTACCAGGAAAGAGGTCTAGAGGAAGACCAAAGAGGAGGTTTATGGATGCAGTGAATGAAGACATGAAGGTGGCTGGTGTTAGAATGGAGGATGCTGAAGACAGGCTTAGATGGAGGAAACTGATTCGCTGTGGAGACCCCTGAAGGGAAAAACCGAAAGGAAAAGAAGAAGTAGTTTAAGTCATACAGTTAGTGTATGATTTGTTATAGGATCTAGATGCATTTTCTTTGTTTCATATAACTCTTTATCTCCGATAATGTTTTGAATGGGTTCTTGTAATGTTTCACATTCCATATTTTTCCATTTTCCGATATAATGTGGGTTACACCAACAGCATATGTATCGTAATTGTGAGGCAATATAGTATTCTCTCAGTTTGGAAGCTGGAGGGTGCCATGTTTTTTTCTGGATCTTTTATTATCCCATATGAATCTAGTTATTATCTTTTCCTACCTTGTAAATTGGGTATTAGTGACCGGTGTTGGTAGAGCTTGGAATAAAAATAAAAACCGAGGCAAAATGTTCATTTTTACTATTTCGATTCTCGAGCTGAAGTCTAGTGGAAGTGTTGACCATTTTTTTAATGTCTTTTTGTATCTTTTCTTGTACTTCTTTTTTTTTTCATTTTTTTTAATTAAGTTTTCAGAAAACATTAGATTATGTTACATTTT
>NW_023416888.1:344143-366042 GCF_002922805.2 Oryzias melastigma | reverse complement strand
CTGGAACCGAAAACCCTGAGTTTGAGAATTTTGAGTCCAGTGACTCTAAGTTCAGGTTTGAACTCTAAATTTGTTGAACCTGCTCCTTGGAACGGGCCCCAGAAGACCAAAACGCTGAAATAACATGTCGTTTGAGAAAAAGGCTTGAGGCTGAAATGAAAAACTATGACTGTAGGTAAGAATCAGACGAGATGTAAGACCAATGAAGATCAAATGTTGAAGAAGGTATTAAAAAAGAAATCCAGAAAAATATATTAGAAAAGTTAAACGTAAAAACATTTTTTTTGGCCAAAAACACTTTAAGGAAATTATCAGAGGTTTTTTAAATGGTATTAATGATCAATCCAAAGATCATTGGTGCAATTTCATAATTTATCAAATAAAATACATCCTTTATTTTATGTATACTATATATTTTACTTAACTGATTGCATTTGACTGATGGGGAAACTTTATTTTGAAGAATAATTTTCACAGTAAAATAATACAATCTAAAAAAAGAAAAAATAAGCTAAAAACATTTTAGATTTATTTTATTTCTAGACACAAAAGTTTATTTATTTTCTCTGCATGTTCTTAACTTCAAATCATATTTCTCAGTTTCTTGCTTCAAAAATCTTCCTGTAATTCTGTGATTTGATTTTTAAACTTTATTCAAACGTCACTCCAATTATTTACAGTAATTGTCTTAACTATCAAATGAAAATGATGCAAAAAGAGCAATGAGGATTAAAGCGTTACAACAATCACCTTTATGAAAACACAGGTATGCTTTTGATTGAGATGAAATTATAAAATAAGAGATGAATAAAATGAAAGCATCGGAACCAGTAGCTCGACTTACACTGATGTCCAGATTGCACAGACTGAGAGAATCTGCATCCCTATTGGTCTGCTTCCTCTTCTTCTGCAACACAAACAAACCATTACACATTAATGTGACAAAGGCAGAAAATGCTGATTTTTATTTTACACAAGGAAAAGTTGATGAAAATGTTTAGCGTTCTGATCGGATGTTTGGATTTTTCAAAATGATCTTATGATCGACAGAAACGGGAAACTAAAATACCCATCTGTAGTAAGTCTTTTTCAATCAGTCAATCAATCAGCATGTTGTTCTCCACATGAATCGTCCCGTTTCAACACACAACAACAACAGTCTGTCACGTTAGCTAAGTACACTGAAAATTCCGAAAATGATTCCTCTTCAGATGAAAGCATCACACAGAAATGAAAGAGATCTGATCTTTCACGCAGGAAGAAATGACTGGTGGACCGCTGCGAGTGTCGATGGTTTCATCAACGGATCTGCAGAGATCCTGCAAGCCACCATCAATAATTAATAAACTGCAAATCAAACAAAGAAACTTCCAAACATGTGCAATGCTTTAAACATTCAGTTTACCTGGAGTCCGGTTGAGGGAGCTCGTGAGATGGACGCCTAAACCGGGGCTCTGCCACTATCGCTGTTAAATTTTATTCTTTGTCATTATCCGCTATACATTCAATACCGGCAGAACAGTGTAGTACATGATGATGAGATGGGTCCCAAGAAGAGCTCTGCTGAATCCACCTTGCAACAAACTCTGGTGAAAACCAATGCTAATGCTGGAGCTAAAGCGCACTCTGCTAGCGCTAGCAGCTGGCCGACGGAGGGCTCTGCCTCTACTAGCATGGATTCTGTTATGCAGCTTTTGCACAAACTAGCAGAGGACCAAACGAAGATACTGGAGGAGCAAAAGAAATTTTTTTATGAGATCCGTAAGCAGATGACTGAAACAAATACGGTTGTTTCTACCTTCGAAGGTAAGATGTCGAACATGCTAACGCGGCTACACAGTGCGGAAAGCCGCTTGGATGCACTGGAGGACTCGGAGAGGCAGCGATGTGATACTCCGTCAGCTACGGTAGAAGACATCACAATGCTGAATGCCAAATTAGCGCAATTCCAAGATCGGGAAAGGCGATTGAATCTACGCATATATGGATTTCCCGAGAAAGCCGAGGGCAAGGATGTTATTGGATTTCTTCAGAAAATGCTTCCAGAGATTCTGCAGCATGAATTTGAAGGGCCTCTCGAAATAGAACGCGCACACAGATCCCTCGCACAAGTGAAGCCCGGAGACCCCCCCAGAGCTCTGGTGGTGCGTTTTCTGAGATTTCCAATTAATGAACAGGTGCGACGATTGGCAAGAGAAAAAGGAACTGTCCATTGGTGTGAGCATAGAATCAGCTTCTATCAAGATTTTTTTCAAGGCAACACAAGTGCGGCGACAGGCGTTTCAGGAATGCAGGCGCCTCCTCCATCAGGTGAAGATCCCGTTTGGCATCGGCTATCCAGCGGTGCTGTCGTTTACGGCCCCAGACGGTAACACAAGCGGCGGTTCGAGGACCCAGAGAAAGCTCTACAGTCCATAAAAAGACTCTGAATTTATTTACGTAAGGTTCTTATCCTATCCAGAAGGTATTTTACGGTTAATTCTGAGCATATGGACAGGGTTTTGACACCATGTTTGGTTGATTGTTATGATGGTGGTGTGATTTTCGTTTTTCCCTCATAGTAGTTAAAAGGAATGATGGAGAGTACTGGTTACCTCCACATTACTAAGCTTAATTTGATAGTTTCATCGTTTTTCTTGTCTTTTTTCTTTTACTAAAGGTTTTGGGGGGCTTGGGGGTGTCCAAGGTTTAATTTTAGGAGATATATTATTGTTGCTACTAGCATCAAAACAGATGCCAGGTCTTAATTTTGTTTCTATCAATGCAAGGGGCTTAAATACAGCACAAAAAAGGGTGACTGTGTTAGATTTTTTACGAAGAAGAAATGTTGATTTTGCCATGCTTCAAGAATCTCATTTGCGAACGGAGGATGTGGATCGTTTTGCTAGTTCTACCGTACTATAGCACACTCATCTGCACCCACAAAATCAAAAGGTCTTTTAGTTGTAAGCAAAAGAAATTTGAAA
Organism: Oryzias melastigma; assembly: GCF_002922805.2. Classification (NCBI taxonomy): domain Eukaryota; kingdom Metazoa; phylum Chordata; class Actinopteri; order Beloniformes; family Adrianichthyidae; genus Oryzias; species Oryzias melastigma. The sequence goes on along the minus strand of NW_023416888.1, from coordinate 363,076 downwards.
TTCAATCTGATTGACACATGGTCAGATACAGATGGTAGAATTACTATAGCTAAAATATTACTGGATGGGTTGCGGGTGGCAGTAATATCTGTGTACGCACCAAATTCATATGACAAAAAATTTTATTATCTTCTAACAAAGAGCATACTTGACTTGGCGGAGTATCAAGTTATTTTAGGAGGTGATTTCAACACAGTTTGGGACTCTAATATGGATCGCTCTCGGGGCTTAGAAACAAGGGATCAACATTTAGCGACACGGGAGCTGCAGCAGTGGGCTGGAAATACAGGCCTTGTGGATATCTGGCGGAAGATGCATCCTTCCTTGAAGGATTACTCTTACTTCTCAGGACGACACAAATCATTCTCGAGGATAGACTTTTTGTTTGTGTCCAACAAAGTACTTTGTGAAATTAATTCTATTGAGTATGTGCCTATTGCTTGGTCAGACCATAAAGCCCTCCTCTTCTCTGCAAACATAATCAAAACTCAAATAAAGCGCCCAGATGGAGATTCAATATTTCCCTTTTACAGGATGAAAATGACAAGAAACAGTTTGAATCACAGTTTAAGGAATTTCTAAGTTTTAATGAGGGCTCAGTTGCTGACCCTAGAATTTTATGGGAAGCGGTTAAAGGCTTTATCAGGCCTAATGCTACTTTGTATGCATTTTCAAGAACAGGAAACATAAAGAAAAGCTGTCAGCACTGGAACAAAAATATTCCTCTTTAATTGCATCTTTACAGAAAAAAATCAATTACATAATACACCTTCAGAAGGAGATGATTCAAAAAGAAATTAATGCTTTATTGAGACGTCGTTCTGAATTCATAATGCACAGAACTAGACAAACTTACTATTCCCAGTCAGCTAAACCAAGTCACTTATTAGCATTGAGACTTAAATCGGACGAATATATGTCAAACATATTTGCTATTAAAACAAATGACGGTACTATACAAACTGAGGCTAAAATAGTAAATTCCACATTTGCTTCTTTCTATCAATCATTATACAGCTCAGGGAGAATTTTCAATCAAGCAGACTGTGACCGTTTTCTTAGTTCAATTAAACTACCATCCCTTTTAGCAGCTGAAGCTGCCGAACTGGAGCACACAATCACGATATCAGAATGTGAAAAAGCTGTGAAAACGATGAAAAAAGGCAAATCACCTGGGCCAGATGGTATACCACCGGAAGCTTACAGCACATTCTGGCCTCTCTTAGGACATCTACTGCTAAATATGATTCAATATGCGATTTGGTCCGGAGGTTTTCATCGTGATGTAAATACTGCTTTGATTTCTTTGCTACTTAAGAAGGGCAAGGACCCAATGGAGTGTTCGAGCTATAGACCAATTTCGTTATTGAATGCAGATATCAAAATCTATTCTAAAGTATTGGCGATGCGCCTTCAGGGTCTAATAACAAAACTAGTACATTGTGACCAGACAGGTTTTGCGGCCTCAAGGTTGGCCACTGATAATGTTCGAAGGCTTTTACATGTGATAGATCTGGTGAAAAACCAAAGCTTGCCTGCGTCAGTGTTGTCTTTGGACGCATGTAAAGCGTTCAATAGACTAGAGTGGCCTTTCCTTTGGTCTTTATTAGAACATTTTGGTTTTGGCCCAACCTTTATTAACATGATAAGAGTGCTTTACTCCAGCCCATCGGCAGCAGTTATCACAAGTAAAATGTGTTCTTCTCCATTTGCTGTTTCGAGGGGATCAAGACAGGGTTGCCCATTGAGCCCCCTACTTTTTGCTCTCTCACTAGAACCTTTGGCTCAGGCAATTCGGTTATCCCCATCTTTTTCTCCAATTTGTACCAATGGTACCCAGCATCGAATTTCATTGTATGCAGATGACATTCTTTTATATATCTAGGATCCCAGTAATTACATACCTAACATCTTAACTATTTTTGAAAAGTATGGTGAGATATCTGGATTTAAAATAAATTGGCAGAAATCTGCTCTGTTACCGCTGCACCAAAGTGTGTTGAACACTGCAATCCCTCACTTTGTTCCAGTTGTTAAACAATTTACCTATCTCGGCATATAAATCTTTCCTTCAATTTCTGAAATAATTAAACAGAACTTAAGTAAATGCTTAATAAGGGTTACATACGACCTGGAGAAGTGGGCCAAGCTCAAGAATTCACTTCGGAGTCGTGTGTCAGTAATTAAAATGAACATTTTACCTGGAGTGAACTTCATTAGCTCAATGATCCCACTCAGGCCGCCATCTCAATATTGGAAAAAATTCCAAACTGCTGTTACAAAGTATGTGTGGGATGGCAGGAGACCTTGAATTAAACTGCGCACAATGCAACGTGATCGAAAAGAGGGAGGTCTCTCCCTTCCCAATTTTACCTTTTATAATTGGGTCTTCACACTCAGGCCTTTAACTGCCTGGTTCAATTCAAAATTATCAGTTTCATGGCGGGAGCTAGAGGAGGGCTTGGTTGGCACCCATTCCCTTGAAAACTTTCTACACGTATATAAGCGACATCCGTCAGCAGATAAGAATGGTTCAATCATTACTAGAATGATCAACGTATGGGAAAAAGCAGGGAGACATTTGGGTGGGGGGCGTTTCCCTTGGGATCCTGGAATCCCTATCTTTGGTAATGAAAAACTACAAATTGATAAAAAGCCACTTCATTTTGTTCCTTGGCAGGAAAAGAATATTAATGTATTGGGTGACATTTTTGGGGACAGTGGATTACTGTCCTTTGAGGATTTATGCAATCAATATGGCACATCAAGAACAACTTTCTTTTTCTATTTACAAGTACGATCTTTGCTCAAAGTCCTGGGAGTCCCACTACAGAGCCCTCTGACTATATCACCAATAAGGAAATTACTGCTAACCTCTTCAAAGTTAGGGGGTCATGTCTCAAGGCTTTACAATCTACTACTTGTCAGTTCTTACCAACCGCTTGCATTGGACTCCATATGGAAAGCAGACTTTGATGAGATAAGCCATGATTTAGACTGGAGCAGGGTATGGGAGAGTATCAGGCTGTGTTCAAGAAATCCTGATCATCAGCAAATTGATTATAATTTCATACAAAGACTATATCTTACTCCTAAAAAAATTAAGCGTGATGAGGATCACCTCTGACCCAACATGTAACTTATGCTCCATAAAATGCATTGGCACATTTAAACATATGTTTTGGGAATGCAAGCCTGTGAGAGAGTTCTGGGGTCAGGTTGCTTCCAAACTTTCTGAGTTATTTAAAATCTCAATACCCTGTTCACCTGCTTTGCTATTTTTGAATGATCTCTCCACTGTCAGGCTTACTGTGCCCAAGTGAAGAATTTTGTTAACAGGACTTACAGCAGCAAAGAAAATGGTAGCCACGCGTTGGAAACCGCCACATTGCCTCTCCATTGAGGCGTGGTCTTTCATGTTTCTGGATATAGCCCAACTAGAAGTTTCTATTGCTAGAGTACAGAAGGCATGCAGTACCACAATTGAGTTATGGGAATCCTTTATTGAACGTCTCCAACAATATTGTAAAAAATAATGGTTTACTTTGGACTTTGGACCAGGGATGGGTAAGGTTGGTTTATTATGTGTGTATTTTATTTTATTTATTTTTTTCTCTTAACTTCATAATTTATTATCTATTTTTATTTTATTTTTTCCTCTGTTTTCTTCCTTTTTTTCCTAATTCATCAAAAATGGTTCCTTATAACAATGTATTGATACATAGAAGTAATGAGTATGTTTGCCAACAGCAGAGCATTTGTTTATGTACACTAGTTGCTGTATTTAATGTGGAATCAATAAAAATGTTGATCACAAAAAAAAAAAAACATTCAGTTTACCTGTTGAAATCAGAAGCTTTTCACAGTTTAGTCGGTCTGGTTCTGCTCAGAGTGTTCATTCACAATAGGCTCATTTCGATTGTAAATCTCGTAAATTTGCCACTTTAAAAATCATAATTTTAATTTTTTTTTTTTTTTTGGTGGCCCTAATACTCCGTCGGACCATTACACCTATGTTTATAGAATTCAACTTTGCCGCAGCGCACACACATACATGTATCTGCAGACACCTTGGGTCCGCCTGCATTCTGCTGCTGGCGCTGTCTCACTCATATGACGTCAACGCGTCATGTGACCCAAATCGAGCCGTTTCTGAAGCAGGACGAAATGCGAGTGTGATTTGTCGTTGATTGTCGTTGTCATAATTCTTCTGTTTTCCACTATTGTGGCCAGTTTCTCTTTGAGCAGAACTCAGGAGGAACAACGAAGCTTAAATGTTCAAGATCAACTTTATTTATTCCCGCAGGGAAATTCAGTATACAACAGGGTTCTGGATTTATTCATGTTCTGGACTGTCGTTCATCTCCCTGCTGCTTTTGGACTGCTCCCCCTGCTGGCACAGTTTGATATCACAGTGTGACATCATCAGAGCACGTGACTGAAGTGTGACTGACTTTTGATTTGGAGGAAGAGTTTAGCTGGCTGTGAGCACCTGACATAGGGCTCCGAGTCAACGTTAGGCTGTAACAGCACAGTGAAATAGCAGCACTCAGCATGGAAGAGAAGAGCGATACCTTCTGCACATTAGGGGTGCCACAAACGATTATTTCAATAGTCGACTAATCTCCGATTATTTTTTTCGATTAGTCGACTAATCGGTTCGTGCGGCGACTGTATGTAAAACACTCATCTTAACCATCATTATCTTTAAACTTGAGGTCTTTAAGCTATATTCTAACTAAAATAAAGACAATAGTTTATTAATCTTTTAATGAATCATGCAGGTTTTCTCCTTCATTTGTTTCTGGCATTAAAACAAGACTTAAATCAAACGAGGTAATCTGAATCAACAGCAGAAAACTTATTAAAAGCCTGCAATTCTTTTTTAAAGCTTTAAAACATATATTTAATAAAACATGTGTAAAGTATTTCAAAATCTATTTGCAGATATAAACACACTCAAAAGATTTGGGGCCCAATTTGAGACCCATTTATTAAAGCGAAACACTAATAACATCTTTGAACTGAAGATATTCCTATACATATAAAACCTGAGGATGCCCATAGAAACAAAGAAAATAAATGAAAAGGGGGAAATTTATATTTTAAAAAGGGAGAAAAGCAGGAGATGTTAGAATGTACATCAGTACTTTCATTCTTTCATTACATCCACTGCACATGCGCAGAACGATACTTCATATTTTCAGTTTGGGGTAGAACCCATAAATCTGTGTTACTTCTTTAATGTTGTGGTTGTTTTGCTGTTTGTTGTCGTTTTGTGACTTTAAGTTACATTTAATTGTAGCTTAATGCAGATAATGTAATGCTACACTTGTAAACTTAGGTCTGGACTTTTAGGTGAGTTCCTTCACTTCTGTGACTCGTAGTTTTAAATCGTTCCATAACTCTGCTGCAGATCCGTACCGACACACAGCCTCTCTGTCTGCGCGGTGAATGTTTCATAATCCGCTCTTCGAACCGAACAACGTGATCCCGGCGCGGAATATGAATGAAGCCTTGGACGAGCGGTTAATTTCCAGTGTAAACTCATTATCCACGCCGTCCTCGCGGCGTTTGGTTAGAAGAGAGCAGATTATGAAACGCTCACTATGCAGACAGAAGCGCCGTAGACACGGATCTGCTGCAGATCTTCTGGTTCATCTCCGAACAGCGCAGTAATGACAGCCGCGGCAGCGCTAGCTGTGTTAGCGCCGATGTTAGCTTAGCTAGACGAAGCTCTCTGTTCAGCGTGATCAAACTCTGTCTCAACATGCTTCATCTTCAGGTGATCATTTATCGCCATAGTGCTCTCGTGTAACACAAGTTCTGTCTTGAAATTACATTTGACACTTTTTCCTCTTTTATTTTCCTTGTGTTTTCCTCATTTTCGAGCTAGCTTGTTGTTAGAAGCTTACGGAGAACTTCCTGTGACGTCACTGCTGACCGGAGTAGCACCACTGCGCATGTGTGACAAAGAGAATGGCAGACATTAGAAAGCGCGAACCGTAGTTTTAAGATCAAAACAAGGAAAAAAAACAAACAAAAAAACAACGCTTCGAAAACCAAGTTATTTGTCGACTATATTAATAGTCGAATAGTCGTCGATTAGTCGAATAATCGTGGCAGCCCTACTGCACATACTGAAAGAGATTAAAAGGTCGTCGAGGGAAGTCCAACGTACAAAAGGGAGGATGCAGGGAAGTCACCTCAAGACAAAGCTGAGACTCAGTCCATGGCAGCAAGCTCAAACAAGTCTGGACATTCTTCAGGAAGACTGACGACGAGATCATCAGTGAGGTCAACATCTAGCCGTGTGAGTATGGCGGTGGCTCAAGCTCGAGCAGAAGCTCAAGCAGCAAAAGCAAGAGCAGCTTTTGCTCAAAAGGAAATAGAAATGAAGCTACAAAAAGCTCGTCTTGAAGCAGAGTTGCATGCACTAAATTTACAAAGAGAAGCTGAAGTTGCTAATGCTAAAGCAGAAGTAATGGAGTCTGCTGCTGCACAGATTGATAAATCAGAACAAGATATTAGTTCAGGCTATCTGCCTATTGAAACAGTAACACCTGCAGACAGAGTAAAAGAGTGCATAGCCTCTCATTCTGATGCTGCTTCTGCTCAACAAGAAGTTAAACCACACCTATTAAAACCACAAGGTGGCGGCGCTTCAACAGATCAATGGAGACCTTTAGTGGAATGCACACCAGTTCCACACAGAAATAGCTATGAGAAGTTTAATAATTCGGTCTCTCATGATAACAAAGGCATGTTTTTCAAGGATGAAGAGCACAGAGATCCACTCCCTTACTCGTCATTTAACCATTCATTTGTAACAGTTCACTAAGATCACTAGCAAGTTACAAAAAAAATAAACACACAAAAGGGTTAAGCACAAAAGAATTTCTTAATGTGGAGAAATTTAAGTGAAATAAAGGTGAAACCTCAACTCAAAATCTCAGGCAAAACAGTTGCATAATCCATACATTCAATGATGTTCATAAAATAATCAGCACAGAAAACAAAGAAACATTTTAGTCCCGTTAAGTCTCAGTTCAGTCCAAAATGAGTTCAATTCCGCTCCGGATCTTCAGAAGAAATATCCCCCCCAAAAAACAAATGGGTCCTCAAAAAATGAATGTCCCTAAAGCGATCGCTAAGTTTTCTGGTATACGACGTCACACATTCACTCCTCAGAGATATGTTTCACAACCTGCTCCAAGTGATGGTACAGCAATTGAGCTGGCAAGGTTTCTGGCAAAAAGAAGTCTGGTAACAGAAGGGCTGACAAAATTTGATGACAAGCCGGAAAATTATCTCAGCTGGAAGTCGACCTTTCAGAGCACAATATCTGAACTTAATCTCACAAGTGATGAGCAGATAAATCTTTTGATCAAGTGGCTTGGGCCTGGATCAGCAGAACATGCTAGAAGAATCAAGGCAGCCAACAGTCGCCATCCATCTGTTGGGCTCTGTTGCCTATTTTTGGTGTTTATCATCCACACAAGCCTGGACAAATTCGTGTGGTATTTGATTCCAGTGCTCAATTTGATGGAGTGTCCCTTAATGATGTGCTGCTTCCGGGTCCAGACTTGAACAACAGTCTGTCGGGTGTACTTTTCCGGTTTCGAAGAGAACCTGTTGCCGTCACAGCAGACAGGAACAGTTTTGTAGTTGTAGCATCCCCGGTCGAAAAGATGGTCTCTCAAACTGATGGTTCACAACCCTTTTTATTTATCCTTGTGTGTGAACACACCGTAAGAGCTACAACAACAAAAAATACAAATACATTTAATATCTCTTCCAGTTGTTCACCATTTCAATCCTTTTTGTTTTATTAATTACCTTATAGCCTTAAAACTCTACACCATTCATTTATTACTTTGAGAATTTTAACCTCTAATACAAATCAAATAATGTAACTGTATTTTAACAAACTTATTTAAAAATATAATTCTGTTCCTTTCTGTAAAATCATAAATAAATCTTAATATTAGCGTTCATTTCAACCATGACTCAACATTAGCTTGGCATTACAGTGCCACCTACTGGGCAAAATAAAATGTGCTGACAACGTAAAACTATGTGAAAACACAACTAAAATCGCCAAAATATAAAATGTTACAAACCTTGTTCCCTCTTCAACCAGGTGCTATGGGATATGGTAAACTTTAGTTTTTTTGAACCTTTAACTTTGTTTTTTAAACCGTTTTAGCAGACACGATGCACATGCAGCCTTCACGGTAGCTTCACTGACGACTTCCGCGTAGCGCGTCTTTTCATTACTTCAAAATAAAAGCCAAAACCACATTATACAAAAAGAGGGAGAATTACAAAATAAAATAGTGATGGGCTGACTCTAGAGGTCATTTACAGTAGTGAAAGAAGAAGACAGAGATTTTTTACGTTTCCTCTGGTACGAAGACAATGACCTCTCCAAAGATGTTATTGACTACCGAATGAGAGTTCATGTCTTCGGTAACAGCCCCTCTCCAGCAGTGGCCATCTTAGGACTCAGAAAAGCAGCAAAGAAAGCAGAAGGACAGTATAGAAGCGACGCAAGACGTTTCATAGAAAGAGACTTCTATGTTGATGACGCTTTGAGCTCTTTCCCTTCTGAAGCAGAAGCTATTGATGTCCTCCAAAGAGCTCAGAAAATGCTCTCTCTCTCGAACATCCACCTTCACAAAATTGCCTCCAACCGAGAAAATGTGATGAAGGCTTTCCCTCTTGAAGACTTGGCAAAAGACATGAAACAACTAAACTTTTCCATGGATGAGGCTCCACCTCAGCGGACCCTGGAAGTGAGCTGGGATATTGACTCTGATGTTTTCACCTTCCAAATCCCGGAGACCGAGAAACCCTTCACTCGTCGGGGAGTGCTGTCAGCAGTCTACAGCATTTTTGACCCTCTGGGTTTCCTCGCTCCAGTGACGATCAGAGGCAGAAATATTTTGAAAAGGCTTTTCAGTGGTAATTTGCAGTGGGACAGCCCATTACCCCAGGAGATGTATGATGAATGGAGAACATGGTGTGAGTCTTTAAAAGATCTGAGGAAGCTACATGTACCTCGTACATACGTCCCATTTTCATTGTTGCAAGCAAAACAGATTGAGTTGTGCGTCTTTTCAGATCCCTCTGTGAAAGCTGTAGCTGCTGTTGCCTACTTGAAAGTCACACACAGCGATGGTCGTTGTGAACTTGGGTTTGTTTTTGGCAAAAAAACACTTCATAAAAAAAAAAAAAAAAAGGAAAGAAATCCCAAAGTCAACCTCTTGGCACAGGTGTTGCCCTAACATTTTTAATAGGATGGACGGCAAAACAAAACTTGCACCTGTGCCAGACCTCACAGACGTGAACTTTGTGCCTCAGTTTGCTGTAGAAATCTCAGAGATCATTGTTCAAGAACTGGATTTAAAGATTGACAACATCACCTTCTACACAGACAGCAAGGTTGTTCTTGGACACATCTACAATAAAACCCGGAGATTTTATGTGTATGTCAACAACCGTATACAAAGAATCCTTCAGTCAACTCTCCCTGAGCAGTGGAAATATGTTCCATCTCAAAGCAACCCCGCAGATTATGGCTCCCGCTCAACTACTGCAGGTAAGCTTGCCAGCACAACATGGTTGCCAGGCCCTGATTTCCTCCTTAAGTCTCAGCCTGTAGATCTCAAAATCCAAAGGTTTGAACTTATAAATCCTGAATCAGACACTGAAGTTCGCCCAAAAGGCTTCACTGACCACTACAGTCTCCAAAACACATTTTGAGACTGCACGCTTTGAACGATTTTCTCAATGGACACGACTCGTCAAATCTGTGGCATACCTTCAACATGTTACTGACAGCCATAAAAAAACAAACATCTCACGGCTGTCAAGGATGGCACTGCTGTAAAAATGTCTGACACCAGAACTGTTGCTGCGAGCTGAAAAGTGCATCATCAGATTGGTTCAAAAGGAAGTTTATTCCAGAGAAATTCAGTGTCTGAGATCGAAGCAAAATCTTCCGCTAAACAACCCCCTTTGCAAGCTCACACCTTTCATGGACGAGGAAGACCTGCTCAGAGTAGGAGGACGCCTGTCACAAGCTTCTTTAGAAAGAAAGGAAGCCAATCCTCTCCTCATCCCAGGAAAACATCACATTTCAGTGTTGCTGATCCGCCACCATCACACAGGAGTGAAACATCAAGGGAGGCACATAACTGAGGGTGCCATCAGATCCAATGGTCTGTGGATAGTTGGAGGCAAGAGAGTCATCAACAGCATCATTCACAAATGTGTTACTTGCAAAAAACTGAGGGGCAGAATGGAACAGCAGAAAATGGCAGACTTGCCCTCAGAGCGTTTGCAGACTGACCCACCATTTTCTTATGTGGGTCTGGATGTTTTTGGCCCTTGGGAAATACATACAAGACGTACCAGAGGTGGGCAAGCTAACAGTAAGCGGTGGGCTGTTTTGTTCACCTGTATGGCTACAAGAGCTGTTCACATTGAGGTCATGGAATGTATGAGCTCTTCCAGCTTCATTAATGCTCTTCGACGCTTTTTTGCCATTTGTGGTCCAGCAAAACAACTGAGGTCGGACTGTCGCACAAACTTTGTTGGTGCATCAAGAGAGCTAAAGTTGGAACCTCCTAATTCTGGCGAGGACTCTGTTGCAGATTATTTGCTGAGCCAGAGATGTTCATGGATTTTTAACCCACCACATGCATCAAACATGGGTGGAGTGTGGGAACGGATGATAGGGCTATCACGTCGCATCCTGGATTCTATTCTACTGCAAGCTGGGAACCCTAAACTGACACATGAGGTTCTGACAACTCTAATGGCAGAGGTGTCTGCTATCATTAATGCAAGGCCACTTGTACCTGTGTCTTCAGACCCAGAATCTCCTATCATCTGGACTCCATCTACCCTACTCACCCAAGAATGTGGTGTGGCTGCACTTCAAGCTATGACCTCTCAAGAAGGACATTTACATACATCTCAGTGGAAACGTGTCCAAGCTCTAGCTGAGATGTTCTGGACAAGGTGGCGCAAAGAATATCTCCACACATTGCAAGGTCGACGAAAGTGGCAGCGTTCTCGGCCAAACCTAAAGGAAGGAGATGCTGTCCTCCTCAAGAATGACCAAGTCAGGAGAAATCAGTGGCCACTTGGAGTGATTTCCAAGACCCTTCCAGACACGGATGGTGCTCTACGCAAAGTGGAAGTCAGAGTGGTTCGTGGCAAGAATCCCAAAACCTTCCACAGGCCGGTTGCTGAATGTGTGTTATTACTCTCGCCAGAAGACTAAGTGTGTGGCATCATTGTAGATGCCAGGCGGGGAGTGTTCTGGAGTGTCGTTCATCTCCCTGCTGCTTTTGGACTGCTCCCTCTGCTGGCACAGTTTGATATCACAGTGTGACATCATCAGAGCACGTGACTGAATGTGCAGTCTTGCCATGTCTTCACCGCATGTGGATGTGGCATCTCCATCCAGTGTCATCAGGTGTCCTAAACGTATTTAGGTGCAATGCTAGTGAGTATTCTGAATTTTTAGGTTACTGTGCACATTTAAGGAATGCTTTTTGAGTTGATTATTTGAGTTTATGACTATATTTGTTGCAAAATGAGTATTAGAGATGGAAAGATGCTATTGTTTTTTGTTTAAGCTTTAAATCATAAATCATATTGTTTTATATTTCTGAGGAATAATAATTATTGTATTTATGTTTCTGTTTGTAGTTTCACGCGTCCCTTTATTAAACGTCCAGTTCGACACACAAGTCTGTCCCAGGAGTTTGATTTGGAGGAAGAGTTTAGCTGGCTGTGAGCACCTGACATTGGGCTCCGAGTCAACGTTAGGCTGTAACAGCACAATTCATGTTAGTGTAGCCACCAGCATGTTTAAAATGTCAGCAGCAGAAAGAAACGGACGTTACATTACGATTAGGATTTGTATGAATGAGCTATAGTTTTTTCATGAATAAAACATTGAAAAGTTAAGAGAAAGGTGCATTTTATTATGAATATTGTTTCTACTTTGTACAAAAGTGAACAAAGTGTCATTGTACACATTATCGATGTGTGGTTCTACCTACAGTTGTGAACAAGCCTTCTCAACTGTTGCTCCCAGTTTACCTATGAGCATGTGCACATGCCTCAGAATAAAACAAACAAACACGTCTCAGAATGGCGTTGACTCTTTTCCTTCCCAGATTTAAGAGTTTAGCTGCCAGTGCTCATGCAAATTTCTCACAAGGAGATGAATCTATTTTGAAGTTTATCTTTATTTATAAAAGTTTTTTTTACTTATCAAAGTAATTACTTGAAGGTTCAATATGTAGTATTATTGACAACCTTCTGTTAAGGCCTGTAAAACAGAAGGCTGTTGAAGTGAAGATCCCCGATCCTCCTTCTGATGGGTCTGGAGTCAGGAACATTAAAGTTGTGGCGTTACCTCTACGCTTTGGACTTCACACCCATCAGGCTATGCGGTTGTTGAGGGTGTGGCCTGATTGCTACGTATATATATATATATATATATATATATATATATATATATATATACGATGACTTACCCGCCTTTATTCAGTTGGCACATGAATGAATAAAGCTTCATGTTCCAAAGATAAAGAAGTCTCCCTTTCTTCATTGTCACAATAGTGACTCTGAACTCGAAGATGTCAGAGCCAGCAGACGTGCAAGTCTCTTCAGCATCATCCAGCACCTCGCTGTCTCACGCGCGTGGGGATCCAGCCATGCTAGGTAGCAGGACTGAGAACGCCGCTGGCGCCGTGATGCTGCCCAAGTTCTGGCAGAGTGATCCCACCTCCTGGTTCCAACATTGTCAAGGCTCTTTGTCATCTGCGCGGCGTGCACGCCGACGAAGCCAGGTATTACCTGGTGGTGGCTGCTTTGGATCAGCAGCCCACGTGCAGGGCTATGCCGCTGCTGCGCAGCCCTCCCCTGCGGGGAAAATACAACGCCCTGAAGGAGCTTCTGCTACGGAGATACAGCCTGTCGGCTCCGGAGAGAGCCGAGAGGATCCTCAGCCTGGGAGATGGTTCGGCTCAGACGAATGCGGTTTTCTTTTCCCGCACATTTTGCAGCAGCTTCCGCCGCCCGTGCGCGCGGCTTTGGCTAACTCTCCATGCCTGGCGGCGGGAGATTACAGAGGACTGGCTAAGGAAGCGGACTGAGTCCTGCTGGCTACCAGACGTTTCACCGTGCAACACGTAACATCTGAGGCCCAGTTGAACCAGCAGGAGACGGAGTACGTTCTGGTGTCGGTGTCTGCAGTCGGCGTGAGCGCGCGCCGCGGGAACTCCCTGTGCCGCTTCCATCAGAAGTTTGGCAGGAAGGCGAAGCGCTGTGTCCCGCCATGTTCGTTTTCCAGTCCGGGAAACGCAGCGGCCGGCACTCAGTAGCAGCTGTGGTTGCTGGCGAACGGTGAGAGCTGCTTTTCGTTGAGGATTCTCGTTTTCGGATGTCGTTTCATGGTGGACTCTTGCTCCTTGAAGAGTTTGGTTCCCCCCACCGTCTCAGAGACATCCACCAGTGGACCGCCGCTGTGTGCGTCTAACGGATCTGCAACTGGGACTTTTGGGACCAAATGGACAACTGTTTCTTTTCAGTTGGGATTTTATAGTTGCCTCCGTTTCGGTTCCCATTATCGGTGCAGATTTTCTGTGTGCACATGGGCTGTTAGTGGACATCGCTAACCGCAGGCTAATCGATGCCATTACGTTTTCTACTGTTCCATGTGCTGCTGGGGGATCTGGGCCGGTCATGCAAAGGTGCAGCCCAAACTTTTCAGAGGTTGATGGACTCAGTGTTGCATGACCTCGAGTTCGTGTTTGTCGTTCTAGACGACATTTTGGTAGCCAGCTCCTCCACCGAGGAGCACCTCATTCACCTCAGGGAGGTTTTCCAGTGTTTGGAAACTCATGGGTTGATTGTCAACCCGGCCAAATGGCAGTTTGGCTTGCCAGCCATCGATTTTTTGGGTCATCGAATTTCGGCACAGGGGGCAGTCCCTCTGCCCTCTAAAGTCCAGGCGGTGGCAAATTTTCCGCGTCCAGCTGCGATAAAGGCTCTGCAGGAGTTTTGGGGGATGGTGAACTTTTACAACCGGTTCATTCCCAGGGCTGCACACCTGTTACAGCCGCTTTATGACGCCTTACATTCTAAAAAAAGCCACGAATCCAGTGGAGTGGACATCAGACCGCGTTGCTGCTTTTTACAGAGCTAAGTCAGCCTTAGCCAAGGCTGCTCTCCTTGCGCATCCAGATCCTGATGCTGAGATCGCCCTGACTACTGTCGCTTCGGACATAGTGGTTGGTGCTGTCGTGGAGCAGCGAGTGGCGGACACGTGGCAGCCTCTTGCGTTTTTTAGCCGCAAGTTGCAGAGTCGAGAACGCAAGTACAGTGTTTTTGATCGCGAGTTGCTTTCTCTGTATTTGGCAACTCGACATTTCCGTTTTTTGCTCGAAGGTCGTTCTTTCACCGCTTACGTGGACCACAAGCCACTCACGTTTGCAATGGCTAAGGTGAGTGAGCCTTGGTCTGCATGTCAGCAGCGCCACCCAGCAGCCATCTCCGAGTTTGGAACTGACATACATCACGTTGCCGGAAAATCCAACACTGTCGCAGCCTGCCTCTCGCGTGTGCTCATGTCCCCAGTGCTTTTTGGTACACATTTTCCTGCTATGGCTGCCGAGCAACCCAGAGATGCAGACATCATTGCCCTCCGCTCCGGGAGTTTAGGCTTTAAGCTTGAGGAGGTGGTGTGGCAAGATGGTGGTCCGACTCTCCTGTGTGATGTTTCCACAGGACGTCACAGGCCGGTAGTGCCAGCGGGATGGCGTCGGCGCATTTTTGATTCCGTTCATTCCCTCTCGCCCCCGGGTGTATGTGCGTCAGTGAAGCTGGTCAGTTCCCGTTTCGTGTGGCCTGGGTTGCGGAAAGACGTGAAGGGATGGGCCGCATCGTGTGTTGCGTATCAGCGAGCTAAAGTTCACCGGCATACTAAAGCCCACCTAGAGCCGTTTCGGATCCCTGCCAAACGTTTCGACCATGTGCACGTAGTTTTGGTTGGTCCTCTGCCTCCATCAAAGGGTTTCACGCACTTGTTGACGATGATAGATCGGACCACCAGGTGGCCTGAGGTTGTGCCTCTGTCCTCTACTGCATCTGCCGACGTGGTCAGCGCGTTCCTCTCTACCTGGGTTGCCCGTTTTGGTCTGCCATCAGACATAACTTCAGACAGGGGCCCCCAGTTTGTTTCAGAACTCTGGTCAGGAACAATGCAGTCCTTAGGGGTGCAGGTGCACCGTACTGCGGCTTATCACCCTCAGGCGAACGGGTTATGTGAGCGTTTCCACCGCTCTCTTAAGGCTGCTCTGCGGGCTGCGCTCACTGGTGACTGTTGGTTGGATCGTTTACCGTGAGTCCTGCTCGGGCTTCGCTCGGCACCCAAGGCTGACCTGGATGCGTCCTCTGCGGAGTTGGTGTTTGGAAAACCGCTACGGATTCTAGTAATGGGTCGGTCGCAAACGACGCGAGCCGGCTCCTCACTGGGAGCCGGAAGTCTGGAGCCGTGTCTTTTATCTCTCACTCCCTTTTTTTCTCCGCATGTCGCACGTGATTGTTCAATATGTGTTTGTGCCGTGTGTGTGTGTTCGCGCTGAGCAGAGGAGGAGGGGCGGTAGTTACACTCGCAGCAACAACAGTAGAAAAGCACACACGGAGGGAAAGAGAGGAAGAGAGCCAGTGGTCATGAGACAAACAAAACATTAAGACAGTGTTTCTCAAATGGTGCAGCGGGGGGCGCGGGACAGCCCGACGATCATGGAGTTTCCTTACTGGGAGCCGTGTTTTCGTTCTCTGTCACTCCCTTTTTTTTTCCTCATGTCGCACGCGATTGGTCAATATGTGTTTGTGCCGTGTGTTCGCGCTGCGCAGAGGAGGGGGTTACACTCGCGGCGCACGGAAGGAAAGAGAAAAAGAGAGTCAGTGGCCACAAGACAAACAGCAAAACACTAAGGTAAAACAATGAGTGACACAAGAAAACGCAGCAAAATATGGGAGTATTTCACTGTTACAGATGAAACAAGTGTCGCCTATGTAAAAAAAGGTTTTCATACCAAGCTGGCTCCACAAATAATCTCCACAATCCTTTTGATAGAACAGCTCTGTTGAATAGTAAATAGTTACTTTTTGTATTTTACTATAATTTTTTATTTATTTTTCTGTTTAAATGAGTGAAATAAAATCATATTTACACAAAAAAAGTTTTTTTTTTTTTTATTAGTAATTCATTTTGTGCATAATTGTATATAATTGTTGATAATAAATTACTTAAAGCAACAAAACAACCTAAAGAGCCGTTTGGGAGCCGAAAGAGCCGGTTCTTTTTGGTGAGCCGATCCCTTAAAGGAGCAGGAATTCCCATCACTAACGGATTCCAGGGGAGTTTTTGTTAGAGCCGACTGCCCCTGGTCCCCGCTTGCCATCAGCTCCGGGCCCTGTGCACCTCTGCATTCCACGGTCGTTTATACCAGTGTTTTTCAACCTTTTTTGAGCCAAGGTACACTTTTTCCATGAGAAAAATCACACGGCACACTAGCATCCAAAAAGGTAAAAAAATGAGTCTGTATTGATGTACAGTCCCTCCACAATCTAGTGTACATTTTTTATATAAGTGGGAAGCATCATTAGTCAATTCGCTCAAGTTAAACATATATCTCGTCAAAACAGTCTACATTTATTATCATTAATAAATTAATTAAAAAAATCTACAAAAAAATGCTTCTAAATAATCAGTTTTTAGGAATGTTTTTTTTCTCTTTTTGTAAAAACTATCAGACAAAGTAAAAACAACATTATTTTCTTCTTTCCCTCCACAATAGTGATAAGAATTCTGGCTCAAAATTCAATTCTTTTGCATTCATTTTCCTAAAACGGCTCTTTTGGCTACCAAATGGCTTTTTAGGTTGTTGTTTGCTTTGTTTGATTCATTATAAACTACTTGATAAGATTATGCACAAAATCCATGATGTAAATATGTCTTTATTCATATAGCGTAAATTATGTATATGCTGTTATTTATCCCTTCCAGATAGAATGTACAAAATTAATGGTAAAAGAACTAACTATTCAGTTATATAACTATTCAGTTTTTAACTCTATGCATTTTAAGCTTTTTTCTTATTAAACTCATTTGAAGTGAACAACACAAAACTCTGCAACCACAACCCAAATACAAATTAAATTGAGCAAAAACCACTAAATCAAGACTTTTATTCACATTGACATTAAGAAAGACAAAAGAGTTTCAGCTTTGAGGATGTCATCTGTTTCTTCTCTCAGTGATGATCTGCTCTGTTTTAGAGAAGATTCTCTCAGTTCTCAGGTGTCTGGACAGGTTGGTTGTGGAGCCATAAATATATACAGAATATATATACATAAATAATATTTCCTGCAGACAGTTCCTTCATACTATCAATAAAAGTCAAATGGTTCCAGTTTGTTCTTCTTTTCTAATGTCTCTCATTTTCTTTACATTTTGTGTTGATGTTTTCTCTCTATCTCTCTCCCTATTTGGCTCTTGCGCTGCTGAACGTGCCCCTAGCCCTCCACCCAGCGCTCAGCACGTGCACTTAACCCAATGCATCATGGGGGCTGTAGTGCATAAACTCACGCAGATGCCGGCATACTGTCGTTTCTTAGCTTCATTCTTTTGTTCACTTTTTAAACTGTCTGACGTCGAATCCCGCTGGAAGCTACACCGCTAAACACGAGCTTTAGCTGTTATTTTTGTTGGAACTGAGAGACTTTATGAGCCGAATCAGAACAAGGAAGTGAGGACGTTAACCACTTCTGATTGTCAGGTTGATGACATGTGATGAAGCCTCCAACAATGATTGGCGGAGACGATTGAAGGGGGTGGGACTTTTCTGAAAGCTGAGTTTGAGGCTAATTTTGCGGCCAGATTGTGGTAACGTCATTCTGATTAAAGAATCATTTATAGAATCAAAGAAATATTTCTTTTACCATGTTGCATATTCAAAACTATCCAGTGTTAAATCAGGGCCGTTTGGATGAACACAGACCTGATACCATAGTGATGGTAAATGTTTTAGATATGTGAAAATTGGAAATTTCCCGCGACACACCAGACCATCTCTGACGGCACACTGGTTGAAAAACGCTGGTTTATACCTGCCGCGCTCCAGTCAGCTCAGTTTGTTTTTGTTCGAAATGACGCTCACCCCTTCACCCTCCCTACTATGGTCTGTTCGACATCCTGGAAAAGGGGGACAAATGTTTTGTTTTGGACATGGGTGGGCGCAGAGAGCTGGTGTCAGTGGACCGACTTAAACCTGCGTTTGTGTCGACAGATGACAATGTGGAGCTGGCTCAAGTCCCTCGACCCGGACGTCCTCCTTCCAGACCCCCAGATCTGCCATCTTCTAGTGACAGTGCTGTGCACTCTGCTGCCCAAGATGTGAGTCTGCGCAGTCGTTTTGGCAGACTGCTTAACCCCCCACGTAGGATGGGTTTTGAGGACTAAGTTCCTTTCTGGGTGTTCGGGGGAGGGGGGGGCTGTGTGGCGTTACCTCTACGCTTTGGACTTCACACCCATCAGGCTATGCGGTTGTTGAGGCTGTGGCCTGATTGCTACGTGTATAAATGTATAAAATGTAATCGTCTGACAGCTCTAATATATATATATATATATATATATTAGAGCTGTCAGACGATTACATTTTTTAATCGCGATTAATCGCATTGTCCAGAGTTAACTGGCGATTAATCGCAAATTTACATGTAGCCTTTTTTTAAGGAAAAAAATGTGTTTCGTGGAATTTAGCAGTTCTACATTAATTATGAAAACAAGAATGGTAAAATTAATAGTTTTCATCAGAAATACTTTATTTTGTAACA
>NW_023416888.1:322940-334236 GCF_002922805.2 Oryzias melastigma | reverse complement strand
GAGGATACAGGGGCTTCGGATGACGATGGTGAAAGCTCATACAGCGATGGCGGGGAGCAAGCGGAAGGCGAAAGGAGGCTGCGGGATTAGTCATGGTTTGTATTTTACACACAGCCCGTCGCTACTACCAATTGGATGGTTTAGTGAGGTCCTCGGATCAGCCCCGCCGGGGTCGGCCACGGCCCTGGGGGAGCGCCGAGAAGACGATCAAACTTGACTATCTAGATGAAGTAAAAGTCGTAACAAGGTTTCCGTAGGTGAACCTGTGGAAGGATCATTACCGGGAAAGGAAAAGCGCCGCCGCTGCCGCGGAGCGTCCTTTGTCGTCCTCCTCCAGGACGAGGCTGAGCCCTCCGTCAGGGATGTCTTTAACTCCCACATCCGGGAAAACTTCAAGCAGGTACCGAGGGAGGTTGGTGACATTGAGTCAGAGTGGACCATGGTAGCAAGGTCTCTGGCGCCTGTCGTGGTGGCAACCCCCGAGCCTGGTGGTGGACACCGGAAGTAAGGGATGCCGTCAAGCTGAAGAAGGAGTCCTATCAGGCCTGGCTGGCTTGTGGGACTCCAGAGGCAGCTGACAGGTACCGGCAGTCTAAGCGAGCTGCGGCCCGGACTGTTTTGGAGGCAAAAACTCGGTCCTGGGAGGAGTTTGGTGAGGCCATGGAGAAGGACTATCGGTTGGCCTCAAAGAGATTCTGGCAAACCATCCGGCGACTCAGGAGGGGAAAGCAATTTTCTACAGGCACCATTTTCGGTGCAGGTGGGGATCTGCTGACCTCAACTGGGGACATTGTCGGGCGGTGGAAGGAATACTTTGAGGATCTCCTTAACCCTGATGACACGCCTTCCGTTGAGGAAGCAGAGGCTGAGGACATTGGGGTGGAACTGTCCATCACCCGGGCTGAGGTCACCGAGGTAGTCAAAGAGCTCCTGGTGGCAAGGCTCCGGGGGTGGATGAGGTTCGCCCTGAGTACCTCAAGTCTCTGGATGTTGTGGGAGTGTCTTGGTTGACACGTCTCTGCAGCATTGCGTGGCAGACAGGAACCGTACCACTGGACTGGCAGACTGGGGTGGTGGTTCCCCTTTTCAAGAAGGGGGACCGGAGGGTGTGTTCTAACTACTGGGGAATCACACTCCTCAGCCTTCCTGGGAAAGTCTATGCCAGGGTAGTGGAGAGGAGAGTCCGTCCGATAGTCGAACCTCAGATTCAAGAACAACAGTGCGGTTTCCGTCCTGGTCGCGGAACAGTGGACCAGCTCTACACCCTCTCCAGGGTGCTGGAGTCTTCGTGAGAGTTTGGTCATCCAGTCGACATGTGTTTTGTGGATTTGGAGAAGGCATTCGACCGCGTCCCCCGCAGTGTCCTGTGGAGGGTGCTCTGGGAGTATGGGGTCCGGGGAGCCTTACGCCGGGGTCATACCGGACGCGAGAGCGCCGCAAAGCGGCGCGAAGGAGAGTGTGCGCCGCTTCGCGGCGCTCTCTAGGTCACACCAGAGGCAAATTTTTTCCGCGACGGTCGACGGGCGCCTCTGCTAAAGCTATTGCTTTTTTGCCATCATGGTCAATAACCAGGATATCCCCCCGTGTTTCTGCTAAAAGGGGGTGGTCTCTGCCCCTGTTGACACAGACCCCGCCCCCCAACTCCGCAGTCGGCCCACTTCATTGATCTGTTTGTGCGTGTCTGTCTGTGTGCACGCACGCGCTCCCACGTGTTTCTGTCTGTAAATTAATAAGCTAAAAATATTACCTGATGTTTCTTCCAAGAAGAACCGCTCCTCTGCCTCTCTCTTTAAACGAAACCCAATGCTCCGCTCCAGGATTTCATCTCTGCTCTTTGCAGATGATGTTGTTCTGTTGGCTTCATTGAGCCATCACCTCCAGCATGTATTGGAGCGGTTTGCAGCCAAGTGTGAAGTGACTGGGAAGAGGGTCAGCACCACTAAATCTGAGGCCATGGTTCTCGACCGGAGAAAGGTAGTTTGTCCTCTCTCGGTGGGTGGAGTGCTCCTGCCTCAGGTGGAGGAGTTTATCTTGGGGTCTTGTTCACGAGTGATGGAAGATCGGAGCGTGAGATCGTCAGGCGGAATGGAGCTGCGTCCACCATCTTACAGTTGCTGCACCGGTCCGTAGTGGTGAAAAGACAGCTGAGCCAGAAAGCAAACCTTTCGATTTACCGGTCGATCTTCGTTCCAGTACTCACCTATGGTCATGAGCTCTGGGTCGTGACCGAAAGAACAAGATCCTGACTACAAGCGGCTGAAATGAGTTTCCTCCGGAGGGTGGCTGGGCGCTCCCTTAGAGATAGGGTGAGAAGCTTGGTCACCCGGAGAGAGCTCGGAGTAGAGCCGCTTCTCCTCCGCATCAAGAGGAGCCAGTTGAGGTGGCTCGGGCATCTGGTCCGGATGCCTCCTGGAAGCCTCCCTGGAGAGGTGTTCCGGGCTGTCCCACTGGGCGGAGGCCCCGCGGAAGACCCAGGACACGCTGGAGAGACTACGTTTCTCGGCTGGCCTGGGAACACCTTGGGGTCCCCCCAGAGGAGCTGGAGGAAGTGACCGGGGAGAGGGAGGTCTGGGCATCTTTGCTTGGACTGCTGTCCCCGCGACCCGGTCCCGGATGAGCGGAAGAAGATGGATGGATGGATGATCAATTTAGACAAACGCATGCTATTTCCTATTCTGTATGACTTGTCAACCGCATTTTTTTTCTGCTTTTATCTATCGCAGAGAATAATGACCCTGGAGGGTAATGAGTCACCCCATATCCTTGTGTTTGTTGACGAAGCAGCGTTCAACCTGGCAAAGCATTGAAGGCGCGGCCGTAACATCATTGGCCAGCGAGCCACAGTGGATGTTCCAGGCCAACGAGGGGGCAACATCACGATGTGTGCAGCCATTTCTGAAAATGGTGTGGTCACACACATACCCAGCATAGGGCCATACAATACTCATAAACTTCTCACTTTTTTGGACCGTCTTTATTCTGTCCTAGTCCCAGAAAATGAAAGGGGTCTCCACGAGCCTCCACTACCCCGATATGTAATTGTGTGGGACAATGTGAACTTCATCGGGGCCCACTAATCAGAGCATGGTTTACCACACACCCCAGAAGGTCAATGCTCTTACTCCCACCCTATTTTCCTTTTCTGAATCCCATTGAGGGTTTTTTTTTCAGCTTAGAGGTGGCGAGTCTATGAACATCAGGCTCAAAATCAGAGATGCCTGCTCCATGCAATGGATGCTGCATGTGAGGACATTACTGGAGATCAGTGTAGGGCAGGAGTCCCCAACTGGCGGATCCGGGTTCGGACCCCGAGACCCTTTTATCCGGACCGCCAAGCATTTTTAACAAAAAGTACGATTTTTCATTCATCTTTACACAGTGATTTTTGAACAGGCGCGCGCGAGGACAGCTACTTTCAGACCAGGGTCCTTCAACCGGCTAAAGCTCAAAGCGGTGTGCTAATGTTTACATAGTTGGGAAGTAAAGTTATCTGGAATATGCGTGAACAATGACTCTATGTACAATTGGAGATGAGTGGACTGAAGATTTCGCTTTTATTTACCAGCAATGAGTTCTACGAGGCCGGTTTGTACTATAAGCATGGAGTCTGCTGCTTTTGTTAAGAACGCCGATATCAAGACAAAACACAAAACTTCTGACACAAATTACCAGACAGAATGAGTGACGTGGTCACGGAAAATATACGAACTGAAAGTACAGTGCGTACAACACACAACAACAGCACAACAACGGGCTCACGAGTGCTCACTACGAGTGGAATGGATTTGGGCAAGCACTAAAAAGTCACTCCAAAATGATTAAAGGGGTATGGAGGCAAAAACAGAAACAATATTAGAAGGAAAAGAGGGACAGCAGCTTCAAGAAAAGCCCCGACAGATTCCCCTGTAGTCAACAAGAACCGATCTACTTTCCAGAGATGAGCAGGGCTATGGAGCTACAATGGTGCCAATTTTATTTGAAACCCAAATAAAACGCATTGAAAAAATATTGATGTTTGGCTAAAAAAATGTTTTCATTCCATTCTAAAATGAATTTAATTTCAGCTTCAAATGTTCATTTTTTTAAGGTTTCAAAACAAAAACAAAAAAATCCATTCCATTTCTTTTAGATTCAACTCTATTTAATTTTTTTGCTCGTTTTCGAATACGAAAATTTCAGTTTAAAAACTTTTTGCCCATTTGTGGCGGGGCTAACACGAAGGACCAAACCAAATGGATGAGTGTGGTAACTTCAGTCCTGGTGCATTCACTGACTCTGCTAGAACAGAGTTTTGGACTCACGGTTTGTACGGGATAAAACTCTGCTCTTTACACCCATCTTGGGACAACTTCAGAATATGATAGTACAGACAATACAGACATTTTCTGAGCGTAATTATCACAGCTGTAGGAGTCAGTGAAGACACTGGGACTAAACTACCACCCTCATTGAGTTTTGATTGGCCCTTTCTGAGTTTGAAACCTAAAAGAGAGAGCATTAGAAGTTTAAAATAATTACGTTTATATTAGAACAGTAAAAAATTTCGGACATTTGAAATTCTTTTGGCCAAACACCAATATTTTTTCAATTTGTTTTATTTGGGTTTCAAATAATATTGGCCCCAATTTAGCTCCATACAGTTCCAGCTCAACACCCCCATTCAACGTACCATCTACATCTCTTTAAGTCTGTTTTGTAGTTTACCTTTATGTTTATAATGTTTTTTTGCACTTATGAAAGTTATTACTTTGATGTTCAATATGCAGCATTATTTGCAACCTATTTATTTTAAGGGTTGTACAACAGAAAGTTAACATTTTCACAAGAAAAGGGATTAATTATGAATGCTTTTTGAGGTACATTCATGTTACCTGTTGCACTTTAAGTGACAGACAGCAGAATGTTAAAGTTTGTGAAAGAGCACACATGTTGCACTTTAAGGAAGCAAGTTTATGTGCAATCTTCTTTTTTTTTTACTCTAAAATGCATGTACATGTGTGTATTTTTGTACAAAAAGGAATGAGAGAAATACTTTAGACCAGTGGTCCCCAACCTTTTTGGGGCTGTGGACCGGTCAGACAGTGTGGAGCTATTCCGCGGCCCGGGGGGGGTGGGGGGTGGATGCATTAAAAACGTTAATCCACTGTGTTATCATGTACAACTTTATTTTAGCACAACTTTATTTTAGCTTGGTCCTCATGACGTCACAACAACAACTGAACATAACATGACCAACATCGTTTGTACCCCAGCGCAATGCAAACTTTCTAAAGAAGTTTGTTTTTGGCTCATTTTGCCATCTTGAGATTAAATTTAACGGGATGTATCATGTGACGTGTTGCGGCCTTGACGTGCGTCAAGTGAGGATGTAAATGAGAAAATCCGGTAACTTTTCTAAATAAAACATTTTCAAAAAAATAAGATGATGGAGATTAATTGTTCTTTCTGTGCGCCCCGGTAACAAATGACCCCGGGTGTCGGGGACCACTGCTTTAAATGTAATAATGATCTCGTCAGTCATCTGACATCTGTGCATAATGGAGGATTGATAAAACACATAACGGCTCTCAATTTTGTGTCATGTCAGAAAAGCAAAAGCTTCAAGTGCAACATTTTAACTAAAAAATATTTAATTCCTCCCCCTGCACGTGCTTAGTTGCATGAACCGTGTGACTGCCTCCTTTTCTCCTCATTCCCGAACCAAAAAAAAAAAACCCCATCCCCGAACCGCCCTCTGCGCACTCGGAAATGTGTATCTGAATGGACGAGCATGTTTGAGCATTTCTATGACCGTTCGATTTGTTCGGGAAAGTCAGATATCTATGCAAACAGGTATGTGTGTGGGAATCACCTGTTTTCTGTCTGTTCTTCTGTTGCTGGCCTAGGTATGTGACAAAAATTTTCAAATTAGGTTGATTGCTCTGATATTTATATCACTGGAAAGGGCTGAAAGAGACCATTCCAACGGTATAAAGATCATTAAGATCGCTCAAAGAATAAGAAAGTTATGGCAAGTTAAGTGATCAAAAGTAGGGTATCATTTTATTCCTGAATAAACAGCAAAACAGTGATATTTATGTGACCAAAAACAAGGATTAGAGTCTTTAAATTGTTGTAACTTTCTCATTTCTTGTCCAATCCACAAAAGGAGGGTATTGTTGGAAAGCTAATCAAGCGAACTACAAGAATTAAGTTCTTGATTTAAATTTAGTATTAAATCAATATTAATGTCAATATATCAAATAATCACACAGAAATCTGCTCCTGTATGCCTTGACACATTGATTGCAGCCAATCAGCTTGCTAGATTCGGTCACGTGACCTCCCGTTCCAGCATTCAATTCTTCGGCACGGAGGCTTGCGAATTAAAAAACAGTATCTGCTAATTGTTTTTTCTCATGAAAATTACAGGAGATGTAGAATAAATCAAATATAAGTAGATGTGCTCGCATGTAAACTATCCACCGATTTAGCTACGCTCGTTCTAAGAAGGAGAGAACGCTGCAGCCTCGCGCGCAGGCTGAACAGCAGGTCTGGCAGAAAGTTCCGGCGCCGAAGCTGCACTTACGCGCGTGCCCTATTCCCAGCCATTCGCGGAGAAAGGTTCCACATGCAGCTTTTCTCGTGTGACACGCCGCTGGACTGCTTTAAGCGCTCAGTATAATCGAGAGAATCCGGTTGATTTTCAAAATAAAAGACTTCTGACTCAAAAAAAAAAAAAAGTCCCTAAATTCTTCCGCGGCCCGGTGGCAATGGGTCTGCGGCCCGGTACCGGTCCGCGGCCCGGTGGTTGGGGACCACTGCTTTAGACGATAAGCTAAAAGAGTTCTTTGCAAATTTAACTACACGTTGTAATTAAATAAAAGAACAGAAAAGTGAAATATTGACTGAACGTTTTTGCATGTTCGGACCCCTGGTCTAACAAGCTGACAGAGTTACTGGACCTCTCGCCAAATCAGTTGGAGACCCCTGGTGTAGGGGATGGATGAGACATTCTTGTCGTTTCTTCCCTCGCTGCATTGCAAGGGAAAACATCCGCTGCGATTCTGGATTAAAATCTTTGGCCAAACAGAGAAGAGCGTCTGGATGGCCAGAGGCATCAAGATGATCACCCTGAGAGGGAGGACACCAACAGTGACCAGTGAACCTTACACTAGAATGCCATTTGCAGTCCTGTAGGCTGCTTTGATTTTTTTTGGGAGGGGTTAGTCTTTACATTGGACGTGCAGAGAAGTACATGCAATTTTTGTATTGTAAATGAAAAAGTTCCAATGTTTAATGTGTACGTGTGTGTGATGTTCAACTTTGATAGATATTTTGAAATCTTTTATGCTTGCTACGTGTAGTTACCTCGACTTCTATTGTGACAAAACGTCTAAGCGGTTTGACCTGCAGAGCTCACACACTGACAAAGAGACAATTCTTTTTGAGGGCTCTGATCATCCATGTGAGTAAAAAAACTTCATTTTGACCCAAGAGTAAAGAGTTTTGGAGGAGATATGAGCGTCTGCAGGTGATCCATGGTGATTTGCTGGAAAATCCAGGCTGTTTTGACAAGAGAACTAAATGAATGAGAATGAGCAAAATCATCTGAGAAGGATCCATGTTATTACGAGGGCTCTGACTCTTTACTGGGGAAAAGAATGAGCTGCTGAAGCGTGTGTGAAGAGTTTTGGTGAAGAAACTTGTTTTTTCTAGAGATCTGAACTGTTTTGGAAAAGTGTAAGTGTGTTTAGCCAAATGATCTTTTATTTTGATAAATTTAATTTCTGTTTCAAGAAATGAGCCAAAGCAACTGGGAACAACTGTAATGTTTTATTCGTTTATGGTGGCTTGCAGGATCTCTGCAGATTACGTTGATGAAGCCGTCGATATCCGCGCAGCTGTTCACTTCCAGTCATTTCTTCTTCCGCGACAGACCAGATCTCCTTCAACTCTGTGATGCTTCCGTCTGAAGAGGACTAGTTTTCTGAATTTTTAATGTTCTTGTGCTAACGTAACAGACAACTGTCATTTCTCAGTGTTGTTTGTGTTGAGACGAGACGTTTGATTTGGAGAATTAGGCGCCCGGAGCTCTGTTTATTCTCCTTTAGTTTCTGGTTTCTACTCATGACAGAAACATGATATAAGGTGGTGAATGGCCTCTGGGAATGAAAGGCAAAATAAAGTGACGGTCCTGATGAACATGTGTCTCTGAGCTCTTTATTTACATATGAAACTCCGCACAACCAACACCGAACCAGGAAATTATTTGATTTTGAATCACCAAAAGGTTCAGAATTTCTTTGATTTTAACACGATCTGGAAATAAATCTCTATGACTTTTAAAGTCATAAATATACGACTTTATTCTCATAATTTAGCAGTTACGACTTTTTTCTCACAAATTTACGAGATTTAAAGTCGTAATTTTAAAAATATTTTTTTCGTTATAAAATGGCCCTAATACGTACAAAACAAAAATTTGCAAACGCAAAAATATTTTTTGCAAGCAAAAACAAAAGTTTACAAACGCAAAAAAACTTTTTCAAAGCAAATATTAAATTTTTGTTTGCAACACTTGAAATTTTGTTTGCAACTTAGAAAATTTTGATCTCAAAACTGTGACTTTTGCTTGCAATATGGTGGCACAAAAATCACTCCATACCCGCATTGTTTCCAGAACTCCATCATTTCCCCAGATCACCCCCGTCCTTCAGCAACTACACTGGCTACCCATTAAATTCAGAATCCAGTTCAAACTCCTCCTTCTCACTTTTAAATCCCTTCACAAACTGGCTCCTCCCTACCTTGCTCATCTTCTCATACTCCCTCCCGTTCTCTTCGGTCCTTTGGTTCTGCCCAGCTCACGTACCCTCGGCCCGTCTGGTTACCATGGAGCCTTCAGCAGTTCGGCTCCCAAACTCTGGAACTCTCTTCCTCCTGATCTCTGTAATATCAGCGCTTTTCCTTTATTCAAATCCAGACTCTAAACTCACCTGTTTAAATTTGCCTTTGCACTTTGACCCAGTACCCAATCTTCTGTCTGTTGTTTTAATTGTGTCTTGCTTTTATGTGTACTATTTTATTGTTCTTTTACTGTAAAGTGTCCTTGGGTGATTTGAAAGGTGCTTCAAATAAAATGTATTATTGTTATTATTAAAAACAAAATAGATTCTGGTTTGCTCTGGGAGACACTTAAGGTAGTTCTTAGAGAAATAATTTATCATGTGGCCTACTTTAGCAAAACAACCTCCATGTGTAAACAAGAATAATTAGATTTAATATCAGATTTGGATAGACAGTATGCCTCCGACCCTGGCCCAGAACTTCACAAACAAAAAGTTGAAGCACAAACAGTGTTCGATCTTATTTCAACCACAGAAGCAGAACAACTGTGGCGAGTAGCAAGAGGTACTCCATATGAACATGCCGAAAAGGCATGTCGTTCACTTGCAAGTTACCTGAGGGGTAGGAGAACTGCCCAAATGATAACTCAAATCAAATATGCTACCGGTCCAACTGAGTCTGATCCTCACAAAATAAACAGGATATTTGAGATCTTCTATTCCCAGTTATACATGTCAAATTGCCCACCAGACAGTACACCAATGGAAGACTTCTATTCCAGCTTAAACACGCCCAATCTGTCAGAGGATGAAAGAGCCTTCTTGGATACTCCTATTACTCTGACTGAGATCTGTAATGCTATTCAGTCAATGCAGAGTGGCAAGTCACCAGGACCAGATGGCTTTTTAGTCGAATTATATAAAAAGTTTGCTAAAAAAAAATGCTCCTCTTTTGAAAAATATGTTTAATGACTCCTTTCAGAAAGGTATTTTTCCTCCCACTAATACACAAGCAGCAATTTCATTGATACACAAACCAGGCAAGGATACAGATTTTGTTCATCCTATCGACCAATCTCACTTCGTAACCCTTCCGCTTTCCTTGGCTTGTTTACATTAAAAGTGGAGTCATCTGGACCCCAAAGAGAGCAGAAGGGTTGTAGATGTGAAAATACAAGCCAAAATTCTGGCCAGCCGACTTAAAACCATCATGCATAGTGCAATCTCAGAAGATCAAACAGGTTTCATAAGAAACCGGCATTCATTCACAAATGTGCATCGATTACTTAACATGGTTTGTCCTCCATCTACTTCGCCCACTCCAGAAACTGCTGTCTCATTAGATGCCGAAAAGGCCTTTGATAGAGTAGAATGGCCCGACTTATTCTTTGCTCTCAAAAAATTTGGGTTTAGTGAATATTTTGTCTCCTGGAGTCCTGGAGGGACTCGCCAAGGTTTCCCTTTATCCCTATTTCTATTTGCCCTCGCCATAGGACCTCTGTAAATTGCGCTCAAATGTGACCCCCTTATTCCTGGTGTAAAGAGAGGAGGAGTCGAACATGAAGTTTCATTATATACGAATGATCTCTTGCTCTATGTCTCAAACCCATTAAAAACAATTCCACACATATTAGACACCCGTATTTTCTGGATATAAACATTCATTCACTTTCTTGGCCTCTTTGTCCCTCTCGGGGTCGCGGGGATGCCGGAGCCTAGTCCGGCTGCTGATGGGTGAAGGCGGGGTACACCCTGGACAGGTCGCTAGTCTGTCTCAGGGCCTCAATCACACACATTCACTCTCACATTCACACCTAGGGGCAATTTAGAGTCACCAATGAACCTATGAAGCATGTTTTTGGACGGTGGAAACCCACACATGCACGGGGAGAACATGCAAACTCCACACAGGAAGGTCCCAGCCGGGATTCGAACCGGGGCCTTCTCGATGTGAGGCAAGAGCGCTAACCACTGTGCAGCCCAACTGTGCTAAACATAATTTACAAAAAAGTATGTTTTCCCCATTAACAAACCAGAGGAATGCCACCCCTCTGATATACCATTTACTTATTCCCCTGACAAAATTAAATATCTGGGTATTGTTATACCACAGACTGTGACAGCTCTGTTTGATGAAAATTTTGCTATTTTGATGAATAAAATCAAGGAGGACTTACAAAAATGGGATAAACTTCCCACCACCCTAGCTGGAAGAATACAAAATATAAAAACAAATATTGTTCCACGATTTCTATATTTATTCCAATGTCTACCTATATTTTTACCCAAATCGTTTTTTAGTACTGTAAATAGTACAATTACATCGTTCATTTGGGCCAACAAGGCTCCAAAGAATGCTTCTGCAAAGACCTAGAGTGGATAGAGGCCTAGGACTAGGACTGACTTGCGACACCAATACTGGGCTTCTAACATGTATAAAATCATGCATTGGGCATCCCCCCCCCCCC
>NW_023416888.1:313923-322935 GCF_002922805.2 Oryzias melastigma | reverse complement strand
CACAGTGGTGTAAATTAGAAGCTGGCTCTTGTCGTTTTCCCCCAAACGCCGTAATCTGTTACCCTGGCAAGTTGAACTACAGATACAGTATTTTACAAATGGCCCAACTGTTATAGCTACTCTAAAAATTTGACAACAAATTAAACATTGTAATAAGTGGGACTCCCTCCCTCTCAGCACTCCTATCTGTAATAATTTGTCTTTCAAACCTGCCCAGACTGATATTAGATTTGCCACTTGGGAGAGTGTCTAGGCCCTAGCGCAGGGGTCGGCAACCCAAAGTGTTGAAAGAGCCACTTTGAACCAATACAATAAAAAGCAAATGTGTCTGGAGCCGCATAAATTGAAACGGCTTATAAAACTCTTACATTGTAAGTAACACATGGAGAATGTGTCAAATAAACGATTATTTAAAGGATTATTTCTCCTGCTGCGTGTCCTCATGTCATATAAGCTTCATTTTTGGCCACATGACAATTGGTGAGACATTGCAGCGTCAAGCTATCTGACAAAAACTGAATAGCCTCATAATGATCATTTGAGCATTTATTTTGACATGCCTCAAAGACACAACGAGAGGGGGTCCTGATCAGTCTCTCCCTCATTCTCACTCCAGGTGCAGGAAGAATTCAAAGATAACAGGACTCAGTCATAAATGCCAACAAATGTTCAACAGTCAGACAACAAAACACATTGAGGAAAACCCAAACTTAAATCCAATTCCAGTCAGACAGACAAAAGAACGGGTAACCCACAATTCCTTGCGCTGCCAGACCGACAGCAAGCCCAGCGTGTCTGAGACCATCACTACAATATGAATGAATTACAGTTTGTTTCATTGCTTTGATGAAATTAAAGAAATGCAATAAAGAAATACGATTTTTGATGTTATTTTTATTTAGAGGATTTGAAAAAAAACACAAAAATGTAACGTGCACCTTTAAGGTGCTTCCACACTGGCCGCGTCAATCAACACTTTCAATGAAGAGTCAATATAAGCGCGTGCACACCTAAATTCCTGCCCTCCAAGTCTGGAGCGCGCGTGAGTCTTATAGTCAGACATTTAAAAGGACAGAGTTGTGAAAACAAAAGTCTTCAGAAAGATTTGGGGGATTTTCAACACTTTTACTTTCGGTTCTCCCTGTTGTAGATGCAGATGAGCGCTAATGAACAGTAAAAATACAATAGAAGGAGAATCTCCTCCCCGCCACGCACCGCACGCGGCCGGTGGATGAGACCTGCACATCGCCGCGCTCAGCAGGTGGTATCCACACCGGAGCAGCGCGGTCACGCACGCAGTGGCGGGGAGGAGATTCTTCTTCTATTCTTCTTCTACTGTTCATTAGCGCTCATCTCATCTTGGTGTCATATTAACCTGACCGGACACAAACCGTAATGATTCATTTCTCCTTCGTGATCACGTTTGGTACTTCTGTGCTTTGAAGCAGACTCCGCCCACAAGCAGCTCCCGCGCTGAATCTTCAATCCGGTTCAAGATTTCCACGCACAGTTACAGCTCTGAGCTGCCGCGACTGTGCGTGGAAATCTTGAACCGGATTGAAGATTCAGCGCGCTCAATGCGTGCCGATTTGTACGTGGAGCTCGTGATCCGACTTCAAAACCCGCGTAGCAACGTGCGCTCACGTGCGCTCCAGATGCACGGGCCATGAATTCTGCTGTGCGCTGACTCAGATGGCGTGGAAGCATCTACACTCATCTCACAACAACTGGAAAACGGATGTTTGTGTCATGTTTGTCCTCCTACAGAAATCGTATTAAAACAAAAATATTGTGGCAGCCTGACTGTTAATTTAGAAATAGTTCCTTGTTAGTGGGTGGAGTTAGTGTCTGTTCTTCTGTTGCATTATGGGACTTGAGTGTTTTACCTGCACCATGAGTGAGAGTGGTGTGTGTATGAGTCACACTCCTCACAGTGTCGGCTATTCCGTGGTTCTGCGCTGTGAAATGAATAGTGGTCACAATGTTGACACCATCTGATTTACATGACCTGCGTGTACGCTTCCTTCTCCAATCACTTGGGGTCGTGCAATGTATGGGACGCAAGCGATCTCTGGATTCAAACATGCCTGCTTGGCTCTGCTCCCACCTAAATCGCCACAATATATTTCCTTCCAACATTTTTTATTATTATCAAACATTTTTGAAAAAGCGCCAATGAGCCGCAGGGGAGTGCTTAAAGAGCCGCATGCGGCTCCGGAGCCGCAGGTTGCCGACCCCCGCCCTAGCGAGTCTAAGTACAACTGGGGACTTCTATATTAATGGAATCTTTCCATCAACATAACTCAACTCAGCTCCAAGTTTAATCTGCAAAAATCAGACCTTTTTAGATATTTCTAGATCAGTAATTTTTTCAAAAGGAAAACACTCCTTCGTTCCCAAGTTCTCCTCCTTCAGGACTTGATCTTCTTTTTCCCATCTCAAAAATGCAGAAACGACAGACATCTTCTTTGTATGAACTATTGACAACAGATTCACCCCTTGCATTGACAAAGATAAAAACTGAATAGGAGTCAGAGTTGGGCATTGTTCTCCCCGATGACTTGTGGTTTGCGGCTGTAAGAGGAATAAAAGCAGGATCTTTTTCCTGCTCTCCTCATATGTTTCTAATATGATTTAGCAGTAAGCTTAACTCTTGCTGAAAAACGTTGAGTCAGGGAGTTGCTTCCAAGCTCCATTTATTCATCCAACAAAGAGTAAAACTGCAAATACAAAAGACTATAATTATTAAAATAAAATGTCCAAACATGATGAATTTAACAAAACAATGTGTTTAAAGGTCTATTTACAAAGTTTGAATGCTGCTGCTAATTTAATAAATAAACACAAAGAAAAAGAGACAAATTATATTCTAATCAGAATAATATTGATCAACTTAAACCAAAACTTACAGACAATGAGGTCTCTGGCTCAAACAGAAGCAGGATGGCAGCAGATGAGAAGACAGTGTCACTGCATTTTCTGTATGCAGAAGCAAAACGGATGCACTGCTCACCCCGCATGCGCAAACCACACGTCACTTCCGCTCTTCACCCACTATACCACAGAGTCATTTCCAAACAGTAAAACTCCTTGATCACAAGAATTTATTGTTTTTCTCAACAACCAAGAGCTTCTCCTGACTGGATTACAGTTCGAAAAAAAGCCACAGAGTTACCGTTAATAACGTGTTTGGATTACCAGAGAAAATAAAGTGTCTTAAGTGGCGCTGTATCCTCTTATCTTAGGGAGTAAACTGCCGTCATGTAAAACAGCAGAAGAAGAAAATATTTGTAGTCCGTTTGTAGTCACTGCAAGATCGTAAGGTCCTGATCCTTAACGTGTCTTTTTCCTTTTGTGTTTTCAACAGTAAGTGAATGTTTTCACTGATGCACATTTTAAGTGCTATATTAACATCCTACGAGGTTATTATTGATGTTACCGTCCGAAGACCGGAAAATGCTTTAGCGGAAGTGACGTTTGGTTCGCGCATGCGGGGGAGCGGTGCAACCAATTTGCTTCTGCATACAGAAAATGTAGGGACAATGGCAAAGACTAAATTAACATGGCTGACATAGACTTCCTGAAAAAACCCAAATCCAGCCTTCAAAATAAAGGCACCAACTAAATGTAGCTTCAAATTAAAGGAAGACAAACTGAATTAACACAGGCAAATGAACTGGGGGCAGGACAATCTTCCTCTGCAAAACTTCAACTAATACAGTTTAAGGTGGTCCATGGTCCACCCTACAGTAAATCCAGACTCACAAAAATATACTCAAATATCACAGACAGGTGTAATCATTGCTCACAAACCCCCTGTAACCTCACCTACATGTTTTGGTCATTCGCAAATCTTGAGGAGTTTTGAAAGTCATATTTTAGGGCAATTTCAAATATACTCGGACACCAAATTGAGCCCTGTGCCCAAATCGGAATATTTGGTATTCCAAACCCCAAGCCAAAACTGTCAGTGAAACAAGAAAATATAATTTGATTCACCTCAGTCATTGCATGACAACGGATACTACTACTTTGGAAGAATCCCTTCTCACCATTCCCAATGTCTTGACTCTATGAAACCATGTCCTTTTTAAAACCTGAAAAAATAAAATTCTCATTGAAAGGGTCAAAAGACCAATTTTATAAGTAATGGAACCCGTTACTTAATTATTTTAAAATGCTATCAGCAGATACTTAAATGTCACATTGAGGAGGAGAAGAAATAACCACATCTTCTATTATTATTATTATGATTGTTTTATTATTGTTTTAATTGTTACTATGATTATTTATTTTATTTTATTGTGCATTATTATTATTTATTGTCATTTTTGAATAACTCGTATGTCTATCCTTGTAACATGTGACTTTTGTCTCTGTTGCTATGAAAATTACCTTAGCTGGGGGAGGTTTGGGAAGAGGGTAAATATGTCAATGTTGTAAAGTTGTATATAAAAAAAAAATTCAATAAACTATGTTTACAAAAAAAAATTAAACGCACCACTTACAGACGAATCTCTGATACTTGAAGAGTCTCACCACAGATTTGTGCATAACTGAGGTTTTGTGTGTGCGTAACAAGCAATTCGTGCGTGATTATTAAAGATTTGCATGTGTAATTAGTTTCAAGCTGTTGTAATTTTAATTTGTGCATGTTTAAATTGTATTTTGTCTTTTTTTTATTTTGTATTTGTTGTACCTATGCACATAATGTGTGATATGAGTTTCAAATCAAGAATATGCACGCACAAATTGGGGTGATACTTTTATCTCCCCATAAAACTGAACGCTTTGATAGCTGAATGAGCTGAAGAACTACCAATCTTCAAAAAACGTATGGAAGGAAAAGAAAATAATAAAAAAATAGATATATAGCATTACCTGCAATAATGCTAGTGCAAATGCTGTAAGCTGAGTGTGGTCATTGAAGATGCTAGAGCTTGTAGCTGGTGAAGCTGAAATTGATAGCTAAAAACGCTGAAGTTGATAGCTGAAAAAGACTGAAGCTGATAGCAAGCTAAAATATTAGCTAAATGCCAAATTAGCTAAAAAAAAAAAAAAAAAAGAAAAAAGCCTAATTTAGCCAAAATAGCTAGCATGCAGCTGAGATGTTAGCTTAACTCCAAAATAGCCTTAAAAAACCTTTGTAAGTGCAAAAATAGTCCAAAAAGATAGCAGAATGCCGATATAACACCTTAAACTCCAAATAAACTCAAAAACCCAGTTGATGCCAAAACAGCCAAAACTGATATGGTATTAGCAGCTAAAATATTAGATGAATCCCAAATTAGTTTAAAATAATCCTTATATGTACAGCACTCAGTGGGGAAAAAAACTTTAAAAGACTTTAAACACCTTTGACTGCTTTGGGAGAACTGGAGATCTTCATTACTGAAAACTGACTCAAAGATCACATGTCAACTTTGAATTGCGATATTTTTTAAACCGTAGGGAGCTTTACAAATAAAAATACAAGTTCAAGAGCCCAAAGTGAGATGAATAGTTTAAAAGCTAAATGTAGTTAAAGGTGTTCTTGTCCTCTTTTGTTCTGTAGAGTTGAACGTTTTTAGTTGAAAAAGGGGCTTTTGAAGATTCCGTAAGCCATTTCCATTGGAGTTAAAATACCACTAACTACCACTTAGTTAGTTGAATAATATAAAAAGTGGAAGAGTAACATAGTTCAAACACCAATCTCCTAAAAGAGCTGAATATTTCGATAGTTGAATGGGTGAAGGGGTTGAAGAGCTATGGACGGACAAAAAACATGTGGAAGAAAAATTGGTCACTATAGTTTGAATGCTCAACAGCATTCACACAAAATAATGTCGTGTCACTAAACATAATGGCATTTGTGCTCAAGATGAACCAGAAGAGCTTTTCTAAATAATGGGAAGACTCATATAGAACGTAATGATTGAGGAAGGTTGTTCCAGTCAGTTGATGCCTTAAAACAAAATGCAAATTGATGAGTCGTGTAAGGACAACAAAGAATGAAACGACAGAGACTGTTATTAACCATATCTAAAGAATGTAAACTGGTAGAATAGTATTAAAATATGTTAAATCCAAAATTGGATGCAGCAGTTGTGAGATGAGTCTTTTCCTAGCATGAATGTAATAACATTGAACTGACTGATGAGGAGTTTTGAGGTGGAATCTTATGGAGCTAAATCGGGGCCATATTATTTGAAACCAAAATAAAATATTTTGGAAAAAAATATTAATGTTTGGCCGAAAAAATAGGTTTCAAAACTCAAAATTTCAATTTCAAAACTTTTTTTTTTCAGTTTCAAAACTTTTTTTTCGTTTACAAATCTGAAAGTTTCAGTTGCAAAAGTTCAGTTACTTTTGGCCCCCGTCATGGCGCGTTGGGGCGGGACTAACACGAGGACCAATCAAAATCGAAACTGAAAAAAAGATTTGAAACTGGAAAAAAAAGTTTTGAA
Source organism: Oryzias melastigma (assembly GCF_002922805.2). Lineage (NCBI taxonomy): Eukaryota > Metazoa > Chordata > Actinopteri > Beloniformes > Adrianichthyidae > Oryzias > Oryzias melastigma. The sequence continues at coordinate 316,489 of NW_023416888.1, read as the reverse complement.
ATTGAAATTTTGACTTTTTAAACCTATTTTTTTTGGCCAAACATTAATATTTTTTTCTAAATATCAAATTTCGGTTTCAAATAATATTGGCCCCGATTTAGCTCCATAGAATCTTAGTTTGTTTGTGATGGAGTGAATATGAGGGTGAAATGATAAATTAGGTTCTAACCAGATTCCAAAATATTTAGAAGACAGGAGAGGAATCTAAAAAATGTAAATCAAGGTTTGTTCCTTCTGAATTCATGGATTATTTCTGTAAGAGCACGGAGTATGATTTAGTTTTATTCAGTATAGGTTTATTAAAGTTTAGCCAGTGTTGTATAGGGTCAAAATCATGCTGCAAGGATATATTGATCTCAGTAACACTTAGTTTAGAGCAGTAAATAATTGTATCATCTTCATAAAGGTGAACGTTACATTTTGAACTTCAGTGTGGCAGGTCATTAATAAAAATGAAAAATAATAATGGGCCAAGGGAGGAGGATCCTTCAGGGATACCTTTGTTTATTCCAATAAAGTTGGATGAGCTTCCCCTTAATGAAACACATTGACTGTGATGGTGAAAATAAGAACTAAACCACAAAAGAGATGTTTTGGATAAGCCAAATGCAAATCGTTTTTTTCAAGAGAAGCTTATGACCATGTCTTACACAAAACAACAATAACAGTGAGCTGTAAAGCTGCTGTAGCCATGGCAACCACAACTAAAACCAGCATTTTCCCAACAATATGAGTTAAAACTTTATCTCAAGGTCAGTCATGGGCGGAGCAGAGTGAAGGAGGAAAAAATCCAGAAAAGAAGAAAGATGTTGGGATCTGAGCTGAGCGCAGCAACAATAGCAGGAAGCCGGCTGTTTGTTCACTATTGTGTTCAGACTTTGTTGTTGTTCGGATGTTACACAACTTTACCATTAAATCACTGTTGCTATAGAAACTGGGGACAGGAGAGCCTGAGGTTCTACTTCCATCAACAGCCCTAATCTCAAGACAGAAGAAAAAAAATTCTCCAGGGCTTTTACTTTGAAAGCCTCCCGTCAATGAATTTTTTAGGGAGTCCATATCCTTTTATTTGTGATATGAAGCTGATCATAAACCTCTTTCATGACTTCCTGTTTTACAACAGAATTTATTTAAAATCTACAAAAGAATAAAGAAGGGAAATGTGTTTTGTTGTTGTTGTTTTTTTTTTTACTAACCCACAATGGATGATGGAGAATTTGGAGCCTCGTAAATTTTTACAAAGATTTTAGATTAAAAAGCAGCAGGAGCGTCGGACACGAGAGCAAACATCTGCAGCCGCTGAAGGAACCGAGGAGAATCTTCCAGAAGAACCTACAAACCTCACGTTGTGTGAGAAACTTCAAAGAGAAGCTTGTAGATTTATTTTTATGCATATTTGTCAGAATGAGTTTAAATGAAATATTTCTGCAGATTAACATTCTTATTACAATCTCAGGAGTAAATTATAGCAACAACCATAACTGATTACATTAAAAAAAAAATTTTTCAACTGGACTACATAAAATTCAATGTTTTACTCAGAGAGCTGATGGATGTCGAGACGGTGGATTTATAGACTGTTTCCCTCCCAAATTCTCTTTAATACTGAGACCTGTATGAGAACAAAACTTGGGATTTGATGAAGCAACAATAAAATCAAAAGTAGTCAAAAGAAACTTGAGGGTTTATTGTTAAAAGGAAACCTCCATCTGTTTTTTAGCACGAAGGCCTCCTGCAACTCAGATGAAGACCAACTCACCCGATAATAAACAAACAGGCAGCAGCCCATCATCAGGATCCAATTCACAAACTCGCTTCAGGTCTGGCTCCTGGAGCTCCTTTTCTTCCCCTCTTCCTGCAAGTCAAACGCTTTCTCCCGCAGAGTCACATTTGGTCTTCTTCGTTCTCCTGCAGCAACACCTGCAGCAGTTTGTCCTTTATTCCATTCACCTGCTGAACATCACCTCCTTCACAGTCACATGTTCTTCCACCTTCTTCAACGTTGTTTTTCCTTGCCCACCAGTTTACATGCACCACTCCTCTTCTCCACCATTGATCTGGGCTCTCAGCTCCTTCACCTCCTCAGCCTCCTCTGCTTTAGCTCCTCCCTGAGTGGATCTACAGACGCTCAGAACAGGAACCCCTCACAATGTGCATGTGTGTCCATTCAGTTCCTGCTGGACAAACAGGACATGAACGCCGTCGGGACAAACAAGCTTCTATATTTAGGACCAACAGGAGCCACTGTGACAGGGGGGGTAAAAACTTTAACTCTATGTGATTCACTCACACAGCGCAAGGACAAAAAACAAGGCTGATGTTAACAAACACAAAGGAAAGAATTTAAAGGACAAAATAGAAGTTCGCTCATCCAGTCCATATGTGTTTTGTGGATTTGGAGAAGGCGTTCGACCGCGTTCCCCGTGGTGTCCTGTGGAGTGTGCTCTGGGAGTATAGGGTCCGGGGAGCCTTCCTCAAGGCCGTCCGGTCTCTGTACGACCGGAGCAGGAGCTTGGTTCGCATGGCCGGCAGTAAGTCAGACCTGTTTCCGGTGCATGTTGGACTC
>NW_023416888.1:308788-310537 GCF_002922805.2 Oryzias melastigma | reverse complement strand
GATAGTCCTAAATGTGCATGTTTTTGAGTTATGTAATGAAACATAATATTTTGAATGCCAATTTCATTGTCTTTATTTACTGTATTTTCCAAATTCTTTGGCACAATGACACTTTTTTATCAATATGACTGTGTCTTATAAGGTAAAGTAAGGCCGGATCTAGGCATGGGCAAGGTGGGGCAATGCCCCCCCAAATTTCTGGACTGCCCCCCCAAACGTGACGCCATGCAAACAAGAAAAACAGAGCGCTCTCTGGTCTCTGGCTCCCATTCAAAGTAGCTGCTAGTGCTGATTGGTAGATCCAAGAGAGGGCGTGGCCTCTTGCTTCACTCGGCCCTCCTCTCACTCTGTCGCTCACGCGCACAGAGCGGGCAGCGGCAGAGACACGCGGTTCTCTGCTGCAGACCTGGGCAGAACTGTTTAGAAGTTTTTATCTGCCGTTTGTCGCTAAAATGACTCGATTATCCAAAATCTGAACTCTTTCTTGTCCTCATCTGTTGCTCTCTTTGTTGTAATGTGGAGGAAAAAGCGAGAAACGAGTTGACAAAGCGCAGGTTTCTGGTTGTTAAAGCTAGCGCTGTTTGCAGCAGCTAAGCCAGGGGAAAGCAACCTGCGGCTCCGGAGCCGCATGCGGCTCTTTAAGCGCTGCCTAGTGGCTCACTGGCGCTTTTTCAAAAATGTTTGAAAATAAAAAAAAAATGTTGGAGGGAAATATATTTTTTGTTTTAATACGGTTTCTGTTGGAGGACAAACATGACACAAACATCCTTCACGTTTTCCAGTTGCTGTGAGATGAGTGTAGATGCTGAGTCAGCGCGCAATCAAGCGCACGCCCTCAATGAAAAGTCAATGCAAACATGCGCACAGCAGAATTCCTGCCCGTGCGTCTGGAGCGCACGTCAGCGCACGTTGCTACGCGGGTTTTGAAGTCGGGTCACGAGCTCCACGTACAAATCGGCACGCATTGAGCGCGCTGAATCTTCAATCCGGTTCAAGATTTCCACGCACAGTCGCGGCAGCTCAGAGCTGTGACCAATCAAGGAGTCGGATTAGGGAGCTGCTTGTGGGCGGAGTCTGCTTCAAAGCACAGAGGTGCCAAACGTGATCACGAAGGAGAAATGAATCATTACGGTTCGTGTCCGCTCAGGTTAATATGACACCAAGATGAGATGAGCGCTAATGAACAGTAGAAGAAGAATAGAAGAAGAATCTCCTCCCGCCACTGCGTGCGTGACCGCGCTGCTCCGGTGTGGATACCACCTGCTGAGCGTGCGTTCATAAACCTGCGTTCTTGATGCACCGCACGCGACCGATGTGCAGGTCTCACTCACCGGCCGCGTGCGGTGCGTGGCGGGGAGGAGATTCTCCTTCTATTGTATTTTTACTGTTCCTGGAGTGAGAATGAGGGAGAGACTGATGACGACCCCCTCTCCTTGTGTCATTGTGGGATGTCAAAATAAAAGCTTGTATGTTCATTATGAGGATATTCAGCTTTTGTCAGCTAGTTTTGTTGCCGCAATTCCTCTGTAACTTGTCATGAAACCACATTTGAGGCTTTCAGGAGAAATAACCATTTAATCACGGACGTTCATGATGTCGTTGTAATGGCCCCTTGTGTGATTGAGTTTGACACCCCTGTGGTACGTGAACTCTTAGATTCCCGACGCCGTGGTGGCCGCCTCCAATATCTGGTCGACTGGGAGGGGTACGGACCCGAGGAACGCTCCTGGGTCTCGGCAGACGACATCC
>NW_023416888.1:306752-308648 GCF_002922805.2 Oryzias melastigma | reverse complement strand
AGTTCCAGTTCCCTCAGCTGTTCCTCATCACGTCATCGGTTTATATTCCTACCGCCACCTAACGTTCCTCGCGTAGTCTTGCATTGTTGTTCTCCCCTTGCAGTCTAAGTTTTTCTCCGTTTGCCTACTCGTGTTTTTGATCTCTGCCTGTCGACTCGCCTTCCTGCCTGCCTCCTACCTCGACCCACGGTTCTACCTTGACCTCGCCTTCGTCTTGGTCCTGTTTATTAAAACAGTTGCATATGAATCCACACGCCTCTGCCTCGTCCTTACAGTTCCTTTACAAGTGAACCCACAAAAAAGTTGTTGAAAATATGTCTAATTTATAACAAAAATGTTTGTTGTTCATACCTCAGCATTGAAACAGGGCTAGCTGAGTTTTTGTTGGGTCACATTTAATGTAGCAACTCAAAAGATGACTTTTTTTAACCCTTTTTTTGATTTGGTTGTGAAACTTAGTTTCTCTAAAATTATACTTGTGAACCCACACAAAAAAGTCATAAAAATAATAAAACATATACTAACATTGATTGTGGTTCGTAGCTTAGCATGGTGCTAAGCACTAGATGAGACTGTGTTTTTTTTTTTTTTATTTTAGTTGAAGACATTTTTTTTTTTTTTTTAGCACAATGTTACTTCACTAGTGAACCTGCAAAAAAGTTGCTTAAAATACTTAAAACCTATACCAAAAATGTTTGTGGTTTGTAGCCTAGCATAGAAACAGGACTTCCTTCGTGGCTGTTGCGTCAAATGAAAATTTTCATCGTCAATAAATAGTCTTTTTTCCTCCATTATATCATACATGAGGCACACTGAACTATAAGGTGCATTAAGCAAGACAAACAAGTTATTTGTAACATGCTACGCATTAGTAGCATTAACCATGTTAGCATGCTCACATTAGCTCTAATTCCCAACCTTGTTTGCTACTTTAAGAAAATGACTAACACCACTAAAACAAATATCTTGTCATGAGACTAACACCCAACCGAGTTGGCGACATGTAAATAAAACAGCCCAACAATGCTACGTGTTAGCCACATGAGCTAACATGTAGCAAGAACACCCAACCTTGTTAGCAACATATTAAAACAATAGCCTGATACTGCTAAAACAAACTTTACTGTGACTACGCTAACTCCAAACCTTGTTAGTAACATGAAAAAAAAAACATAGTCCGACGCCGCTAAACGTTAGCTGCGTTAGCGTAATTATAACAGCACCCAACAGATGAAAAATCAGACAGACACCACTAAAATAAACGTTACTGTGACTACGCTAACTCCCAATCTTACTAGTAGCACGTATAAAAAGAGGAAAAAAAAACAGTATGAAACTGCTACATGTTAGCTAAGTTAGTGTTTTTACGACCTTGCTAGCAATGGGTAAAAAACAAACTGATACAGCTAAAACAAACATTGTGACTACGCTAAATCCCTAACTTGTTAGTAACGTGTAAAAAAAAGGAAAACACACAGTCTGACATCACTTAAATTTAGCCATGTTAGCATAGTTACAATGACACCTAACCTTGTTTACAACATGTGAAAAAACACACAGTCAGACACCGCTAGCGGCGTTAGCGTAGCTGTAATAGCAGACAACCTTGTTTGCAACATGTAAAAAATCTAAAATAAATCTAAAATAAAATAAAAACTAGAATAAAAAATACTATAACTACGCTAACTCCCAAATTTACTGGTAACCCTAATAAAAAACTGAAATAAACAAAGTACGACACTGCTACATGTTAGCCGAGTTAGCATTTTTTTCAATAACACCTGACTTTGTTAACAACAGGTGAAAAATCAGACTCTTCTTCTTTTCCTTTCGGCTTTTCCCTTCAGGGGTCGCCACAGCGAATCAGTTTCCTCCATCTAAGCCTGTCTTCAGCAT
>NW_023416888.1:302860-306502 GCF_002922805.2 Oryzias melastigma | reverse complement strand
GAGTGGAGGATGCTGAAGACAGGCTTAGATGGAGGAAACTGATTCGCTGTGGCGACCCCTGAAGGGAAAAGCCTAAAGGAAAAGAAGATTCCAGTTTAGATAGCTTTCTCACAAAAAAAAAAAAGATTTATGGTCCAGCATGATGTCACGGTAACACGACAAGACGTCTCCAAGGCTCGACTGCAGCGGCAGAAGAAAGCTAAATAAGTGTTGATCGTCACAACGGAGTAAATAAAGCATCGGTTCAGACAGAAAATTCACCTCTTACTGTCTGTTTTTTTTCTAGAAGATGAAAGAAAATGTTTTACACCTGCACAGTAATATGGAGCAGAGACCGGAACTTTTTTTTTTTTTCCAGGCCTGCAGGTTCGCTTTTTGTGGCTGTTTATCAGCATCTCTGTTTTCTTGGAGTAAAAGTCTTTAGAGTTCGGCTCATCTTACTGTTAATGTGTTTTGTACACAAAAATTACACTTTTCAGTTAACACTTGATAAATTAAAACATTTCAGACAATTAAAATGAAGAAAAAAAATTCTCTATAGCCCGTTTTTGATCAAAAGCTGTATCAAATTTACCTTGTAAAACATTGTGAGTAATAGTGTTTAATCACGGCTCAAAAGTGTGATATTTTTAACCAATTGACAGCCTTAATCAAAAATGTTCTAAATGTAGTTTTGTGTGTGAATTTAATTTTATGATTATTCACAGATAAGTGGTCAATTAATACTGAAACAAAAACAGAAATCAATCGCAATTAATTTTTCCCTAGTTTGTGATTGATTAGTAAATTGTTTAAAATCAATTAAAAACATATTTAAATTAGTTTTGTAGGATTTTCTTCCTGCCAATGAAGGGGATTGTGTGCACAGAGGAGGGGTCTGTAAAGTGCATGTTGGGAACTGTAGTTGGACCAGAGCAGACAGATATTCAGTATTTAGCAAAGAGTCTGTGAACACAAAGATCTCCTTCTTTCTCCTGTTGACTTTTTGCTTTGGGAAAAAAAACGGAAACTTGAAATAAATCTTGAAATTTTGAAGAAGAAAAAGAAAATTTGAAAGACTAAAAAACATTTTAATTTGAAAAGTATACCGAAAACTTGAAACAAACCTTAAAAATGTTCTAACCAGCAAAGAGGATCTGAAAGATCCTGAAGAAGAAAAATCATCCTGGAGTTTTCTTCAGTTTCTAGACTTTCCGTTGCAGTACTGACCTGAGATGAGGATGTTCTCTGTGGTTCTGGATCTAAGCGACGGTTTGATAATCCTGGAGCTGCCCGACGCGTGCTGTGACTCCGCCTCACTGACGGGGACATCCACCTCCACCTGACGGTGACGCCTGGACTTACACATCTGAGACACAAACACAGAAAACGGAGACAAATGTTTTTTAAAGAGAAAAGTAAAGAAAACATGGAAACAAAATGAGGTAAAAGCATCTCTGTACCTCGGTTTTTTTAACAGAACTCTTGCTTTTCACTAAGGAGTTAATCTGTTATTTAAACTTAAAGGCTTTATTCAACACATGGAGAAAAACTCTAAATTCCCGCTGCAGTGAATGCATCAGACTGCTAGTCAAACATGTCGGAGTCAGGAGCTGGAGTGTCCTCCGTCTCACTTTGGTCTGCTGCCAGTTATGGAAGTCCATGACGGAGCTGCGCAGCTGTGAAGCCAGGTCTTTGCGGATCAGGTTCATGGAGGATTCTGCCTGGGGGGTGACGGCGCTCTTCATGTTCTCATACAGCTCGTGAATGTTAGAAAGTTCCTGTGGCAAAGGAAAGAAAAGGTGGCTTTAGAAACTAAAGTGGCGGAGCGGCGGCCAGGCGGAGGTCTGCTCACCTCCAGCAGATCGGCGTTGACGAGCTCCTGAGGACGAGCCGCCCGCTCCACAAAGTCCTCACACAGCGCCGACGTCTCCACCTTCCTCTTCTTGGTGAATACGAGCTGGCAGAAGAGCAAAGGCCAGGTTTCTACGCATAAAGGACTGAAATATTTCACCTCTTTACTACCGTTTTTCACACAGATGTGTGAAAGAAAATGCTCAACCGTCAGGGTTTTGTTCTGGTTCTGTATCATTTCTGAGGTAGCAGTCAGAACATCATCTGCTGTGTGAGGCGTTCAGGTACCGTGATGGGCATGGCGGTGAAGAGGATGGCTTTGGAGGACATCAGCTTGTGCAGGATGAAGACAACGTCGAAGTGCTGAGCGTCCACTGCATCCTTCTCAAACTTCTTCACATCCTCCCAGTCCTTCAGCGCTAAACGGATCTGCAGCCAGAAGGAAAAGGAGATGTGATGCAGGTTGCAGACGCAGAGACCCACGGGGAGGCTGCAGACCCGCAGACCTGCATATCTGCACACTTCCCAGAGAAGCTGCCGTCCCAAAGACCTCACGGGAAAAATGCCGGCCCCATGGGGATGTTGACGCGCAGACCTCAGGGAGAGTCTGCAGACGCACAGACGTCACGGAGAATCTGCAGACGCGCAGACCTTACGGAGAATCTGCAGACGCGCAGACCTTACGGAGAATCTGCAGACGCGCAGACCTTACGGAGAATCTGCAGACGCGCAGACCCCACGGAGAATCTGCCTACGCGCAGACCTTACGGAGAATCTGCAGACGCGCAGACCTTACGGAGAATCTGCAGACGCGCAGACCCCACGGAGAATCTGCAGACGTGCAGACCTCACGGAGAATCTGGAGACGCGCAGACCCCACGGAGAATCTGGAGACCTCATGGAGAATCTGCAGACGCGCAGACCCCACGGAGAATCTGGAGACCTCATGGAGAATCTGCAGACGCGCAGACCTCACGGAGAATCTGCAGACGCGCAGACCTCACGGAGAATCTGCAGACGCGCAGACCCCACGGAGAATCTGCAGATGCGCAGACCTCACGGACAATCTGCAGATGCACAGACCTCACAGAAGAATCTGCAGACACGCAGATCTTAGGTTGCGCCTGCAGACCCAAAGACCTCACAGTGAGACTGCAGACCTTTACGTAGAAACTGCAGTCCTGCAGATGTGCGTAACTGCAGACATCCCAGGGAAGCTGCAGACCTCTTCTGGAATTCTGCAGATCCACAGCTGTGCATGCCGTCTATTGACCTGCTCTAGAGGAACGCCGCCCTGAGAGTGATACAGGCTGTACAGCAGGTAAAGCCCTCCCACTCGGATCTGAAAGCTGAACGGTGGCATGAAGTAGCAGTAGGCGGTGTCCAGAACCAGGCGGGTGAAGGGACGCTTCTCGTGGAACAAGGTGCCGCTGAGGTGGGAAGATACAGAAAAGAGACGAGAAGATTCAGAACTCGGAGGATCATCTGCAGCAGAACTTCAGAACCAAAACAGATACTTTTCCTAAAGAGACCTGAGTGAAATAAACTCATTCAGATGAAGATGTGAGATTATATGGGGAATATAAACTGGAATATAATCTGTGGAACTCTTCAGGACTCATCTCCACATCTGAAGGATATCTGTGCGATTTCGGTTCCAGCCGCGCGGGATTAATGCCCATTCCAGCTCCACATCAACATCAGCAGCAGCAGCAGCAGATTTTTTTTTTTTCACAACTTTATTAAAAACATTAATTTCAATACAAAAAGAGGTGCAAAATAGCTATTGTATATGTATATAAACATTAT
>NW_023416888.1:295593-301903 GCF_002922805.2 Oryzias melastigma | reverse complement strand
ACTTTGTCTGAACGTTTTGGAAGGATTCTAAGAAAAAAAAAGAAAAATTAATAAACAGATTATTTAGAAGTTTTTTAAAAATTATTCTTTAATGATAACAAAAGTACAATATTTTGAGGAGGTATACGTTTAACTTTAGCAAATTAACTAATGACACCGATTATATTTGCAGCAAAAAGTTGGAGGGGGGGGGGGCTTAACATAAAATACCTGCGAAACTCTGGACTAGAGAAAACTAGATTTATTCAGTTTCAAGTGTTATTAACACCTCCTCCTTCATTTCTGAGCGGAGAGCAGCGCGCTCACTGAGATCCCGCTCGCGCGCATCACTCATGCATGTGGAAGTATTCAGTCTCTCTCGCGAGGACTTTTACTGCTCGTGGAGGAGGAAAAAGCGCTCGCGAGGGTCTGATTTGTCCGCGCGGAATGTTTGATTTGTGCGCGGAGATGACTTATTTCTGCGTGGAGTTTTGACATTAATAAAACTCCATAAGTCGCCAAATTATTCTAAATGAGACATCCACAGACGGAGCTGCTAGCTCCTCCCACACCCGGCGTGGTGATAGAAACACGTTTTTTTGACAAGCGGCAGGCTGTGAATTTGTCACGCGGCGAAAGGGGCGCGCGAATCATGTTCATTGTGAAAGCACTTCCAGCAGCTTCATGGCTCCTCCTCCGCCCAGCTGATTGGAGGAATGAATGAATGAGGGAGGTACTGGACAGCCCGCCGATGTCCCGCCTCCAGAGCCATATACCTCACTGTGATTGGTTCGTTCAGCTCTGAACACAACAACTGTCATTCATATCAGACTTGCGGGCCGCACGAACAGTAATCTTTCATATGAAGATGGGGGGCCGCAAATCATCATCCTGCGGGCCGCAAGTTTTAAGACCCCTGTTTTAAATGGTCCGAAAATTAACATAGCTCATCTGTATATTAGGGCTGCCACGATAATTCGACTAATCGACGACTAATCGACTATTAAAGTAGTCGACGAATAATTTGGTCGTCGAAGCGTCGTTTTTTTGTTTGTTTTTTTACCTTGTTTTGATCTTAAAACTATTTGGCACGGGGGAGCCCTGGGTTCGATTCCCAGGGTTGTCCACTGATCCCCACCCAGATTGGTTCCTTAGCCAAGACCCTTGACGCTGCTGCCTAACTGGGTCCCTGTGCCCCTCAAGTACAGGGTTGTGTCAGGAAGGGCATCCGGTGTAAAAACTCTGCCAAATCACTGATGCGAAACAGTGGGTGCTGTTATGCTGTGGCGACCCTGAAAGGGATAAGCTGAAAGTGAACAAACAGTCACAGATCTTAAAACTACTGTTCGCGCGTTCTAATGTCTGCCTTGTCCTTGTCACACATGCGCAGTGGTGCTAATCCGGTGAGCAGTGATGTAACAGGAAGTTCTCGGTAGGCTCATAACAACACGCTAGCTCGAAAATGTGGGAAACATAAGGAAAATAAAAGAGGAAAAAGTGTCAAATGTAATTTCTTCAAGACAGAACTTGTGTTCCATGAGAGCACTATGGCGATAAATGATCACCTGAAGATGAAGCATGTTGAGACGGAGTTTGATCACGTTGAACAGAGAGCTTCGTCTAGCTAAGCTAACATCGGGGCTAACCGTAACACAGCTAGCTCCCCCGCGGCTGTCATTACTGCGCTGTTTGGAGATGAACCAGAAGATCTGCAGCAGATCCGTGTCTACGGCGCTTCTGTCTGCGTATGAACGTTTCATAATCTGCTCTCTTCTAACCAAACGCCGCGAGGACAGCGCAGATAATGAGTTTACACTGGAAATGAACCGCTCGTCCAAGGCTTCATTCATATCCCGCGCCGCGATCACGTCGTTCGGTTCGAAGAGCGGATTATGAAACGTTCACCGCGCAGACAGAGAGGCTGTGTGTCGGTACGGATCTGCAGCAGAGTTATGGAACGATTTAAAACTACGAGTCCCAGAAGTGAAGGAGCTCACCAAGCTAAGTTTACAAGTGTAGCATTACATTATCTGCATTAAGCTACAATTAAATGTAACTTAAAGTCACAAAAACAGCAAAACAAACACAACATTAAAGAAGTAACACAGATTTATGAGTTCTCCCCCAAACTGAACAATATGAAGTATTAGTCTGCGCATGTGCAGTGGATGTAGTGAAAGAATGAAAGTACTGTTGTACATTTTAACATCTCCTGCTTTTCTCCCTTTTTAAAAATATTAATTTCCCCCTTTTTATTCATTTTCTTTGTTTATACAGTATGGACATCCTCAGGTTTTTTATGTATAGGAATATCTTGAGTTCAAAGATGTTATTAGTGTTTTGCTTTAATAAATGGGCCTCAGTGAGCAAATATTTTGAGTGTTTATATCTGCAAATAGCTTTTGAAATACTTTATACATGTTTTATTAAATATATGTTTTAAAGCTTTAAAAAGAATTTCAGGTTTTTAATACGTTTTCTGTAGTTGATTCATATTACCTCGTTTGATTTAAGTTTTGTTTTAATGCCAGAAACAAATGAAGGAGAAAAGCTGCATGATTAATTAAAAGATTAATAAACTATTGTCTTTATTTTAGTTAGAATATAGCTTAAAGACCTCAAGTTTAAGGATAATAATGGTTAAGATGAATCTTTTACATCCAGTCGCCGCACGAACCGATTAGTCGACTAATCGAAAAAAATAATCGGAGAATAGTCGACTATTGAAATAATCGTTTGTGGCAGCCCTACTGTATATGACAAATTCTTGGTACAGGTATGTTATGTTACTGACTAAGGAAATGAATAGATCTGATTGTTATGTCTGTTCTGTAATGCCAGCTTCATCCATACACCCTAACTTGAAGGCAAAACCATTTTCTTTAATTGAATATAGTGCTAAAGGGTATGTTTATAATGTAAACGTTACAACTCCAAATGGTACTGTTCTAAGACCAAGCTTCAGAGTCTCTATCAATTTAAAAAATTTAAATTGACAAAATCATAATCTTGCTTTGCTAGTGTGGAACCAGGAACTGTGTTTCCACATTGTGAGACTAACAATGGCACAGTATTTTTGGGAGCACTGCAAACGAGGATGTGTCGTGAACTTCTTGTTCCCCCCACAGTCCAGATAATCGATGACAGAGTATTCCATGGGTATGCGGTTCCCTGTCCCGGAAGACGTTGTGTTGGATCTGATCCAGATTTTATGTACCTCAGTCAGCCTGGCGACTGGAGTGGGATATGTGCCCCGTCAAGGTCACAGATCACACTTTTAGAGTTTCCGCAGTCCATGAGCCTTACCTGCGCCACCGACGTAATCTTATTGACGTCTAGCCACATGATTCCATATGGAGATCAGACATTTCAGACGACCACAAACTGTCTCCATGGGTAGGAACTGCTAAAAACACCCTCAGGATTGAAACCCTTGATTATCGACTAGGTTTATTTTTGAATGCTACAATTAAAGCATTTAAAGGTTATATGGAAGAAAATTCAAGTATGAGACTCATGGTTTTACAGAACAGATTAGTTTTAGATTTGTGATTTGTAATGGGGCTGCACGGTGGCGCAGTGGTTAGCGCTCTTGCCTCACAGCGAGAAGGCCCCGGTTTGAATCCCGGCTGGGACCTTTCTGTGTGGAGTTTGCATGTTCTCCCCGTGCATGCGTGGGTTTTCACCGGGGACTCCGGCTTCCTCCCACCGTCCAAAAACATGCTTCATAGATTAATTGGTGACTCTAAATTGCCCCTAGGTGTGAATGTGAGAGTGGATGTGTGTGTGATTGAGCACCTGCTACAGACTGGCGACCTGTCCAGGGTGTACCCCGCCTTCGCCCTTCAGTAGCCAGGATAGGCTCCGGCACCCCCGCGACCTCGAAAGGGAAGAAGCGGTCAGGAAGATGGATGGATGGATGGATGGATGATTTGTAATGAGAGCAGGGAACAGGTGGAGGTGGAGGTAGAGAGGTGGAGGTTTGCCCTGGAAAGGAGAGGAATGAAGGTTAGCCGCAGTAAGACAGAGTACATGTGTGTGAATGAGAGGAACCAGAGTGGAAGAGTGAGGTTACAGGGAGAAGAGATAAAGAAGGTGGAGGAGTTTAAGTATTTAGGGTCAACAGTACAGAGTAATGGAGAGTGTGGAAAAGAAGTGAAGAGGAGAGTGCAAGCAGGTTGGAATGGGTGGAGAAAAGTGTCAGGTGTGATGTCTTTGTTGGAACAGGGCAGATGGAAGGTAGTCTAAATTTAAATTCCTATTAAAATATTTATTTAAAAAAGATTATTATGCAAATAATATATTGTAATTGTGCATTTAAAATTGAATTTAAAAAGAAACTGCAATTTAAACAAGCAATGTATTTAGAAATACAGAATGTAGTTTCTAAACCTTATCATTCCAATGTTTTAATTTTTTTTATTCCTAATTTTAAAACGATAATATCCTTTATTTATTCTTATTTTCGTTCCCCCTCTTGAACTTTGAAAAGCAGCTTTTTGGGTTTTTCTTGAACAAAATTCTTCAGACCTTCATCATTGACGATCAGAGAGAATCATTGAAGCAGAGAAGGAACTATTGCTTGACATAAATCAGGAAAACTTCAGTCACTTTACCGTTGGGCAGAAAATCAAAAATATTTAATGAGAAGTTTATTAAGAAAGAGTCAAAGTCTGAATCGTTCAAAACCAGATCTGAACAAACCACATCTAATTGTATGTCTCTGAAAACCAAACACCATGTTTTTACCAAGTGTCAAGCACGGCGGTGGTGGTATGATGATCTGGGATTGTTGTGAAGATCTGAGCATTTTAATAAATTCACCCGTACAGTTTGTTAGTGTCTCTAGTGTTATAAAAGCATGAACATTGTTGTTGCCACGACTGCTTATGAGGAGGTTTTAGCCATGAAGTCATGTTGGACCGTGAGCTCTGATTGGTTGACGTTTTACATACTTTTTTCCACTTTTCAAACGTGCCTGCAGACACAACATTAACATTCTTCCTTTCTCCAAACGAGTTTGAAAAAAGTTCTTCACCTACTCAAGCCCAGAAGAATGCTGACCTCAAAGCCTAAACATCCTAGAATGAGTCAGCAGATTACCTGAACTAAATTAACCAAAATTAACTAACGACAACAGTCTGATCACGTGATAAAATCAGAGTGAACCTCTAACTGGATGACTTTAATATGGATTGTACTGACTGATGTGTGAGGAGGTTCCAACAGGATGAAGATCTTCCTGATTTTTTCAAGTCCGATTCAATAATGTTAGTTTTAAAAGAGTCCTGATTGAAGAAAGTATCAACAGTCATTTATTTAAAGGTTCTACTTTTTATCAAAAATATGTGAAACTACAGAAATCCCAGATAAGCAAAAGAATGAAGGAATAAAAAAACAGAACTGAAATTTACGTGTTTGATTTTAAAGCTACATGTTGGGCGCTGTCCCTGGGGGGTCAAGTTAGGACAGGGGTCTGCAACCTGCGGCTCCAGGGGCTCTGCACATGTGGCTCTCTTATTAAAGGGCCTCATGCAGTGGCAATTTTTTTTTTTAATTTTAGAAAGTCAATGGAACTTGGAAAACGAATCTGATAAAAATATTCACTTAAAATGATCCAGCGCGATTTTATTGATCATTTTATGGTCGTGCACAGCTTTAAATTTGGGCGATAGGTGGTGATGGGCGGGGGCTGCGCGTGACGTCACTTCAGGGATCCCAGAGTGTAAACAACAATGGCGGACGGTTTGAGAAGCGACGTAGACCACGATTTAGCGGATATTTCTTTGGATGAAGGTGATGAGCCTTCATCAAACACGGGAATTTTAACGACACAGGGTTAGGAGGGTGTACAGCACTACCAGTTTGAACCGGAGGTTTCCTCATCTGAGGATACAGGGGCTTCGGATGACGATGGTGAAAGATCATACAGCAATGGCGCAGAGAAGACGAACAAACTTGACTATTTAGAGCAGGGGTCCCCAACTGGCGGACCGCGGTCCGGGTCCGGACCCCGGGACCCTTTTATCCGGACCGCCAAACATTTTAAATAAAAAACTACGATTTTTCATTCATCTTTACACGGCGATTTTTGAACAGGCGCGCGCGAGGACAGCTACGTTCAGACTGGGGTCCTTCAACTGGCAAAAGCTCAAAGCGGTGTTCTAATGTTTATGTAGTTGGGACGTATACTTGTTCGTGAACAATGGCTCTATCAACAATTAGAAAAGTGGACTGAAAATGGTGTCTTTCGAGATGATGGACCGAACCTTTCGCTTTTATTTACCAGCAGTGAGTTCAACGAGGCCGGTTTGTATTATAAGAATCTGCT
>NW_023416888.1:253298-294279 GCF_002922805.2 Oryzias melastigma | reverse complement strand
AAGAGCACACATGTTGCACTATAAGGAAGCAAGTTTATGTGCAATCTTCTTTTTACTTTACAATGCATGTACATGTATGTATTTTTGTACAAACAGGAATGAGATAAATACTTGTTGAGACAATATGCTAAAAGAGTTCTTTGCAAATTTAACTACACATTGTAATTAAATAAAAGAACAGAAAAGTGAAATATTGACTGAATGTTTTTGCATGTTCGGACCCCGGTCTACCAAGCTGACAGAGTTACTGGACCTCTCGCCAAATTAGTTGGAGACCCCTGATTTAGAGGAAGTAAAAGTCATGACGGAGCCCCCTCGCCCGGGTCCGCTAGCTGCTGCTGCTCCTGCGGGCTCGCCCGCGTTCCTCCTCTAGAGGGCCGGGGAGGGCTTTGACATAATCTTTACTATCTAAAGCATAATTTAATCCATGTTTGAACTGTCTAGGTGCAGTAGTTTTTGAACAGGACCTGTTCTTATGTGGTCAGAGTGCAAAAAATGCGATAAAAATCATCCTATTTCACATTTTCACAAATCAGCAAAAGCTTTCACAAATCAGAGACTATGTTTGACATAATCTTTGTTATTCAAAGCATAATTTGATTCAGGTTTGAACTGTCTAGGTACAGTAGTTTTTGAACAGGACTTGTTTTTAACTGGTCAATGTGCAAAAAATGCGATAAAATCCTCCTATTTCACATTTTCACAAATCAATAAAAGCTTTCACAAATCAGAAACTGTGTTTGATGTAGTCTTTAATATCTAAAGCATAATTTAATTCTGGTTTGAACTGACTAGGTGCAGTAGTTTTCGAACAGGACCAGTTCTTGTGTGGTCAGAGTGCAAAAAATGCGATAAAATCCTCCTATTTCACATTTTCACAAATCAGCAAAAGCTTTCACAAATCAGAAACTATGCTTAATTTATTCTTTACTATCTAAAGCATAATTTATTTCAGGTTTGAGCTGTCTAGGTGCAGTAGTTTTCGAACAGGACCTGTTTTTAGGTGGTCTGAGTTCGAAAAATACAGTGGAACGCTCTCGCGAATCGGAAGCTGTGAATCGGAAGCCAACTTCAGCGTCGTGCTCCTCCCGAGGATCAGAAAAAAGACCTGGGAATCCCCTCAGGAAAAAAAAATCACTTTATCGGCTTTCAAGTCAAACTAAACCTTCACGAAGCTCTAAAACGAAAATATGGAAAACCAGAGAGGAGCGGAAAACAACCAAAAGTCTCTAAGATTCACATTTCCTCCTTTTTTTTTTCGAACAATCAACTTGAATCTGTCAAAAACAATCCAATTTCTGGTTGACTCTTCAAAATAAAAGCACAAATTGAGGCAGGAAGTTCAACAAAATAAAGTCGATGAAATCAAAGTTTTAACCAGATGAAAGAGTTGCATCTGAATGTAATATATTACAATTAGAAACTGATATTTAAAATGAATCTCTAATCTAACAGCATTTCTGTCTGTGAAGTGCATTACAAGACTCCTGCACTGTTTTATCGACTTTGATTTTTAATGACTGCAGAGGTTGATTAAAACAATCAAATGAGAATGAAGACATTATAAATTTAAAAGTGGATTATAACAGGGCCGGATCTAGCCAGCCCCTACTGGGGGTGCAAACAGAATATCAGGGGGGGCAAGTTTAGGGATACAAAATGGTTCCGGTGTAAAATCCTCCCAAGCCCATAAAAAGCCCCAATCCGATAAAAAATCCTGTTTTTAGAGTTTTTAACATGCCTGTGTGTCATTTTTCTTAAGAAAGTGAACAGATGTAATCAGAAATCCTTTTCTTTTTCATTTCTGAGTATTTCTCCTTTTAAATCAATCAAACTGTCTTGGACAGACTCTGTTTGAATGAATGATCTTCTTTCCATCAACAGCTCTGCTGCACATGCACTAAACCCTCATCTGTTCCTAGTGTCTAGTTCAGGTTCTGGAGAAGAGAAGATGGTATCTTCACATTGACTGCAGTCAAATGAGCCGCCGTTCACATTTCTGTGGTCAAATCAGCATCACTGGATTTTTGGTGTGAGTTTCATCCAATACTTACGGTAGCAGGACTGAGAACGCTGGAAAATCTCCACCAGACTCCACGGAGCTTCTTGATGTGACCACGGAAATGTGAACGGCGGCTCATTTGACCGCAGTTGGAAAGGATTGTAAATCAATGAAAGAGCATTTTGATGTTAGCTTTGATTATTTTATCAAGAACTCTGAGAAACCAATGATTGAATGTATTGATCACAGTCAATAAACATTGGAGAATTAGCTAAAAGAGTCTTTGGTGAACTGGAAGGAGAAAGAATCAGGATTTTGGAGGAAGTTCTGTCCATGAAGATCTTCACTTCCTCGTCCAACTGACATCCAAATCAAAAGACTGTTTGCTTATCCGTCTCTTTTTGGTCTTTTTTAGGACATCTTATTTATTTATTTATTACTTTGACTCATTTTTATTCATTTGCAATAGTTTCTATTTAGTTTTTTTTTTGTCTTAAAATATATATTTATGTATTTCTTGTTGCTTTTTATTTACTTCTTTTAATGTTCTGTTTAGCCATTTATTATTTTGGGTTTTTTGTATTTTATTTTTTATTATGTGTATTTTGTCACTTTATTTAAGATTAGTTTATAAATACTAAACTATTTTAACTATTAAAACAGCCAACACATTTTCTTTGTAGCAGATGATAAAAAAAAAAAAAAAAAAATCTCTTTTTGTCGTCATCAATGTACCAAACCAACAAGTTGCTACTGCAGAAACTCTTGATTCCTGTTGGGGGGTTGGTGACATTGAGTCCGAGTGGACCATGTTCTCCACTATTGTCTCTGCTGCTTTCCGGAGCTGCAGGTGCAAGGTCTCTGGTGCCTGTCGTGGCGGCAACCCCCGAACCCGGTGGTGGACACCGGAAGTAAGGGATGCCGTCAAGCTGAAGAAGGAGTCCTATCAGGCCTGGCTGGCTTGTGGGACTCCAGAGGCAGCTGACAGGTACCGGCAGTTTAAGCGAGCTGCGGCCCGGGCTGTGTTGGAGGCAAAAACTCGGTCCTGGGAGGAGTTTGGTGAGGCCATGGAGAAGGACTATCGGTTGGCCTCAAAGAGATTCTGGCAAACCATCCGGTGACTCAGGAGGGGAAAGCAGTTTTCTGCAGGCACCGTTTTCAGTGCAGATAGGGATCTGCTGACCTCAACTGGGGACATTGTCGGGCGGTGGAAGGAATACTTTGAGGATCTCCTCAACATGCAGGAAGCAGAGGCTGAGGACACTGGGTTGGAACTGTCCATCACCCAAGCTGAGGTCACTGAGGTAGTCAAAGAGCTCCTTGGTGGCAAGGCTCCGGGGGTGGATGAGGTTCGCCCTGAGTACCTCAAGTCTCTGGATGTTGTGGGAGTGTCTTGGTTGACACGTCTCTGCAGCATTGCGTGGCAGACAGGAACCATACCACTGGACTGGCAGACTGGGGCGGTGGTTCCCCTTTTCAAGAAGGGGGACCGGAGGGTGTGTTCCAACTACCGGGAATCACACTCCTCAGCCTCCCTGGGAAAGTCTATGCCAGGGAACTGGAGAGGAGAGTCCGTCCGATAGTCGAACCTCAGATCCAAGAACAACAGTGCGGTTTCCGTCCTGGTCGTGGAAAAGTGGACCAGCTCTACACCCTCTTCAGAGTGCTGGAGGATTCATGGGAGTTCGCTCATCCAGTCCATATGTGTTTTGTGGATTTGGAGAAGGCGTGAAGAGAGAGCTGAGCCAGAAAGCAAAGCTCTCGATTTACCGGTCGATCTTCGTTCCAGTACTCACCTATGGTCATTAGCTCTGGGTTGTGACCAAAAGAACGAGATCCCGACTACAAGCAGCTGAAATGAGTTTTCTCCGGAGGGTGGCTGGGCGCTCCCTTAGAGATAGCATGAGAAGCTCAGTCACCCGGAGAGAGCTCGGAGTAGAGCTGCTTCTCCTCCACATCCAGAGGAGCCAGTTGAGGTGGCTCGGGCATCTGGTCCGGATGCCTCCTGGACGCCTCCCTGGTGAGGTGTTCCGGGCATGTCCCACTGGGCGGAGGCCCCGGGGAAGACCCAGGACACGCTGGAGAGACTATGTTTCTAACCTGGCCTGGGAACACCTCAGGGTCCCCCCAGAGGAGCTGGAGGAAGTGGCCGGGGAGAGGGAAGTCTGGGCATCTTTGGTTAGACTGCTGCCCCCGCGACCCGGTCCCGGATGAAGCGGAAGAAGATGGATGGGTGGATCATAGGAAATACCATTCTTGGTGACTTTAACATTTTATATAAACATGTTTTATTTTTATTTTTTTTTATTTTCAAAACACTTATAAAAAAACATTGTTCCACCTCTTTTTAATTGAAATTAGAAACTATTTTGACTGTGTGAAATTATCATCAGACCCCAGAGCTGTCAAGACCCTTGAGGCCCTAGAAACTATTAGACTGTCAGATCCTTAACCTTTTATTTTTATTTATTTATTTGAATTTAATCTTTTATATTATGCTTCTATTTCTTCTTTGTGTAAACTCTGCCAACCCCTTGGCTTTGTTCTTATACTTATATGTATACCTTTGAATATTGTCAATAAAAAGTTTGAAAATAAATAAATAAAACAATCATAAACACATTTTGAATATATAATAGTTTGACTTCCAAATCTCAGCAGATGACAAACAGTTTGAAAACAAATGTTTTATAAACATTTGTATTTTAGTCATTTACCGAATTTTATGGCTATTTTTCTGGACTATAAAGCAGAGATATCAAGACTCTTTTTGTAATTTTAAAGTCTTTTTTTTTTAAATAAAAAATTCTATAGTAAAAATTGACTATAAAGCAACCAGTGAATATAGTGAAACCAACAATCATCCTAAAAAGTCTGACCGCAACCATCTTTGAGCTGTATCCTGTGAGATGTATTCTCATTGTAAATATTTTTATTATTTTAATGTTCTTTTTTTAGGCTCGAGTCTTTTTATTGTTATTTTTCTGCATGTCTGCCCTGGGGTCTCTGCTGTAAATCAAAATATATTGCACATTTGACAATAAATAGATCTTGAAACGTCCTTCACAAAGTCTTCTTAAGTCCCTGCAAAGGCCTGAAAATCTGCAATTCTCAATCTGTAATCGATTCAAAAATAGCATCAAAATCCTTTCTGGGACATAGATGAGTTACAAACATCAATCTTTTGAAACTCCAGGAAGGAGTTCATAAGATTTACTCTATTCAATATGAAAAAAAAATCAAAAAGTTAACTTTGGTACTGTCATCACTGTTCAAAAGTAGGAATTAAATGAAAAGTTGGACCTTTTATTTTGAAGGAAAGGGTTTGGAGTTGGCGTGCATAGAGCTTCTGCCTGAGTCCTGCAGGCTCCTGTTTTAAGCATTGATGCATCAGCGCTCAGGGCAGAAAAGAGCTGCCTGTCAAACCGGTTCCTCTGCTTTTACTGCAGGATCATCAGCTTCAGTGCAGCTGAAACATCCCAGCCAGAAACATTTCCAAGGTTCCTCAGTAACGCAGTCAGAGGAGTTTTAACCAGAGATCAGCTCAATTCCACCCAGACAGGGAAAAAGCTTTAATGAAATAGATTTATTCATTTTCTAAATTATTGTAATAAAATAAAAGAGTTTGTATCTAAAGATAATTAAAATAAAAAAATGATCAGCTCACTATACAGAACGGAAACCTTTCATGTAACAATATTTAAAGGTTGGAAGCAACATTTTTCCTGAAGAATCACAGATAAAAATATATTCAGTCAAAAATGAGACTTTAAAGAGTTAAAAGGACTAAATGAGTTCTTTGGTTACAATGGGTGCAAATGGCTGTTCAATAATTTAACAGTTCTGTCATGTTATACCTGTAAAAATGCTTAAAAACACAAACATTATTACATTTAAACAGTTTTCT
The DNA here is from genome assembly GCF_002922805.2 of Oryzias melastigma. Taxonomy (NCBI): domain Eukaryota; kingdom Metazoa; phylum Chordata; class Actinopteri; order Beloniformes; family Adrianichthyidae; genus Oryzias; species Oryzias melastigma. Next base: position 288,370 of record NW_023416888.1, on the reverse strand, counting down.
GGAGTTTGTCAGGAGGTGAAAGCTGTGGTTAAAATGTTTTGTGCAAATAAAAAAAAGAGTTTTAAAGATTTTTGATGAACGTCTCTTTACATGTGACATAATTCTTAAAAATGCAAACTTAGACATAGCAAGAGGGACACTGGCCATCTGGAATTTAAAGGTCTGGACTTCAAGCAAACTTGCATAAAAATAAAACTACTTTCTATGTACATAGATACACTCCTCCATCATGTTGAATCACATTATCAGGTTTTGGTAACGTCTGCAGTTCAATTTTGTCTCATGATAACCGTGTTCATCCAGTTATTGTCTCAACCCTAAACAGAGGAAAAACCTGTTAAATATGGCGTCAGTTTAGATGGAAACTTTCCCTTTAAACTCAAAATATTTGGGATTGCAGGTTTGAAAAAAAACAGTAAGTACTTCCTAGCTATTAAGGTCAGAAAAACACAGACGATGTCACAACGCTCTCACATCCATGTAAAGTTTGAACAGAGCTGATGCAGACAGAGAACATGGCGGCTGGAGCTCCACCAGCCTCTGCATCATCAGAGCATCAAAGCTGATGGGAGCTCTGGACGCTGCAGTTTCCACGGTTACCAAAACGTTCTAGTGATTATTGTGGTTACAAGACACCAAGACACCAAAAGGTGAGGGTCTGACCAGGCACGTGGTTACCATGGCAACAGAGGACTTCCTGGGTAAGGCTGCAACAACGATTACAGCTTAACAACCCGTGGTTACCACCCACAAAGCAGCACTTCAAGGACCTAAGTTTCCACAATTCCGCAAGCCACCTGGAGGCCAAATCCCAGAGTTTGCACAAACACCACCAGGTGACAGCTTCACTCGTCAACTGCAGGTTGGCACCCCCCTACAGTGAAGCAGCACGAGTGAGTGTGTCGTTCTGCTCCAGGTGATGATGATGAGGATGATGGTGGTGGTGCAACTCAGCTTTGCAAACGGTGCCAGTGCTGCAGTGGAGCAATGCGACGGCAGGCAACTCCTCGTCACCTGTGAGACACGCGGCTGCACATGAGTGAAAACCAACAACCCAAAAACACGTGACATGTAAGACGAGCATCCCAGAACGCAGCCTTACCAAGCCCAGATGAAGATGACTCACTGTCTGCCAGGGAGGAACAGTCTGCCTGGTCATGGGACAATCCCTCCATCTGCGGGATGGAAAGCTCTGATGATGGGACAGAGGACTCGTAAATCCCTGAATCGCGAGGAGGCGGGGCCTCCAGAGCAGAGTGGTGGTCCTCTTCTACCAGGGAGGGGACAGTGCACCCCTCATCCTGGGAAATGGGAGGAGCTGAGGCGAAAGAAGAGCAGCAGGACTCTTCGGCAGGAAGTCCAGATCTTTGGTTGATGGATCTAGAACGAAAAGGAAGGCAGTTGGAAGAAGACGGAGAAAAAAAAAATAACAGAGCAAGTTTAATCACAGAAGGAAACAAACTGAAGTCTAAGGATGGGTTTTACCCTGAAGAAGAGCAGTGGGACGCCTCGGGACTCGGACATGGTCCAGGACTTGGACTTGGGCTGATGCTGGGGGCCAGCAACAGCTCGGACCTCTTTGGGACACCATCCACTCTCTCAAGCAGCGGCACCCTAACAGCCACTTCATTCAGAATCAAGCCAGAGTTCAGCATTTTCTCTGGCGGAAGTGACGAGGAGCAGCCAGGCTTTGGGGAGGAGCTTGGACCCGACGGAGGGGCGGGGCCAGCCTGTTTTGAGGAGACTTCAGAGGAGGAGCGTGCTGCAGGCGCCAGCTGTGCCTCAAACCAGTCAGGATTCTGGCTGATGAGCTGGTGCATGTTGCAGATGGACACGTAGAGCGAGCGTCCGGACTTGCTCCTGAAGTAGTTCCTCCTGGAGACGTTCAAAGGCAGTGGGTCGTGGTCAGGGAGACCAGCCTGACTGGAATGGAGCCGACTTATAAGCTGAGGCAGCTGGTCCATCATCTTCAGCCTCGACAGGGGAAATAAAGAAATTATAACCACCACGCTGGTTGGTGCACAGCTGAACCCGTCCTTCAGAGCATTTACCTGGGAGCCAGACTCAGCATGGTGGGGATGTCGCTTTCTGCAGAGTAATCAAAATACACCGTCATGTAGCGGTTCAGATCCTGGTCCCCGCTCTCCTCCGACTGCTTCACCTGCCGCAGCTTCTCTGCGATCATCGCCACAGCCGCAATAAAAAGATCTCCATGTGATCCCCCCACGGGAGAGCTGCTGCTGTTACCACGACGACAGACAGGGGTCTTCCCTTTGCGACTCTTCTTCTCCACATAATACCTGCAGGGACGACAAGGATACCTCAGCGGAAAATTCAGAGCGAAAATAAAACTAAAATCTCTTTAATACTTTTTTATTGTTTTATATCATTTTTAACATTTATGGAGCTCAACTTCAGCAAAGTGATCTGATTCTAAGATTCTCTAAAAATGTTTTCATCATTTCTGAAAAGCATAAACAGGTAAAGATGAGACAGATAAACAAAAGAGAAAATCAGATTTAAAAACACACAGTTCCAACATCCACTTGTGAAATTCAGAAAGAACTAAAAAACTTTGGGACGGTCCTGTAGTTTCAACACAAACAGGGTTTAGAGCAGTGATTCTTAACCATGGGGCCGCGGCCCAATCTCGGTCAAAGAGCACCCCCCAGTGGGCTGCGAAAAAAATTCTGTCCTGAACCTGTGGGCCACCAGGGCTGCGGGACCTGAATGCAGTTTCCTCCCACTCAGTGGAAGTTATATTTATTCATTAAACTTTTTTATAAGGTCTTTTTAATGCTGCTGTTATAAGTTGGACGTCATAGTTTCGTACTGATCAATTGAAATTAATCTTTGAATTTGATAAAAGGGCGAAGATGAAATTTGATCTGACGGCTACAAGGCAGAGCAGAGCGCGGTGGAGAGGTAGCGCGAATCGAACCTGTCTGCTATTACAAATCCCAGATGGAGGAAACAGATTATTATTTTATTATGTTATGGGGTCCGACACGAGTTTACTACAACAACTACCATTGTCAAAGAATCGCGGAAACTCAGCATTTCTCCGCAAAAGTCCCGCCTGCCGCTGTAATGAGAGATGAGCAGCAGAGTCGGCAGACACGCCCCCACCTGTGTGCACACCTGAAATCCAGCTGGATCAAACTTGTCACCAGGGGTGAAAGTAAGCCGGAACGCTCCGGTTTTTTCTCTTTCCCCGCCCCGCGTGCGCGCACGTGGAAGGACGGAGATGTGCTGTGCGTAAAGGCGCACGCTGAAGGGTGGGGATCTGCTGTGCGCAAAGAATGGAGACGTGCTGTGCTCAAAGGCGCACTCAGAAGGGGCACAGTCGCCGCAAGGTGGGGGTGGCGATATTACTGGGGCGCACATGACGGGGTATGGAAGTGCGCTATGTACACACGCAGAGGGGGCGCTAAGCGCGTGCTGGAGCGGAGCGGTCTTGTTCAGTGTGTGACAAAGTCACATAGTGAATGTGAAATGTAAAAAAAAAAAAAAAAAGGGTTCTTCCCAATGTTCATGTTTTTTTTATTATTATCCATATATGTCATTTGAACTGGGGTGATGTATTTTGGGGGATGCTGACTGTTTACCTGGCGGGTGGCAAACCCACCCCCAAGGTAATTAAATGAGGCCGGACAGGTGCGCGCGAGAGGAGGAAGAAGGCGGAAGACGCTCCATCCGCTGCGGCTGCATCTCCTCTCAGCGCGCCAGAGGATCGGAAAAAGGGTTCCTTGCCCACTGGATTTTACCCGTGATCCCAACCTTTGGAGCATCCAGTAGTAGGACGGGGGAACCACGAAGATCTGGACTGGTGGATCATTACGCGCAATTGGAGACGGGCGCATCTCGAAACCAACCGGGCGCCGCGGCCCGCCGGTGAGACCGAGACTTTTTTTCTGTTTTGGGTACCCAAATATTTTTTTGCTGGTATACCAGTTATTTGACTTTGCGGGGGTTTCTTTTTCTTTTTCTTGGAGTACGGGACTATTTGTTTTACGGACAATCAGCGTGGGAGTTTTCTGTTGGACATTTAGAGGCACTGTAGGCCTATCCATTACGCGCGGGACTGAGACGAGTGTTTCATATAAAGAAAAAAACAAAACAACGCAACAACTGTAAATTAAAATAATGTTTTTTCCCCCCTATAAATAGAACTGTTTGTTGAGTGGTCTTTGTTTACTTTTTTGTTTACAGTTCATGAATCAGGTGTGTCATTGATCGATCCCGAAGTTTCTTTTTTAATAACAAACAGTATTTAAGGTGGTGTTTGTTACAAGTGTACAGATCCAGCAGGACATGAATGGACTATGAGTCTAGATCAGAGATCTCCAACCTGAGGCTCTGGAGCCACATGCAGCTCTTTCCCTCCTCCATTGTGGCTGTTTGGGTTTGAAGAAACAAACAATTTGAATAAATGATGGTTTTGTAGCATTGGTTCTTATTCTTTAATTATTTACATTTTTCTATTTATGTTTAGATTTTTAACAAAACTGAGCAAAATTATAGTAAAATGTTTCATCTGCTATCAGAGCGGATTATTATCAGAATGACATCATCTTATTACATTTAGTTTTAAATATATTTGTATTCTACATTAAAGTTGTTGTGTTTGTATTCAATAGTCAAAGGAGAAAAAATATGAGGGAACACTAAAGTACAATGATAGAAAAGATGTTATTACATGTTTAGTTCAAGTAAATCTGCTGCAGCTGCAGGATCTGATCAAACACAAGATGATTTTATCTTGAAAGGAACTTGTATGAGCTACTTTCAAAAGTAAAAGAAGTTAATTTTATAAAGGAAAAAACTCAATTTTAGAGATTATTTTCAAGCAATATTTTATCAATAAATGTCTCATTGGCCACAAAAACATACATAAAGTGTATTGTTCTAACTTTGAGGTGGGACTTTGCGGCTCTTGTTGAATTTTAGTCCAGAGGAAACTGGATCATATGAATCTTAGTAACGGCATAAAAAAAAATCTACTTTCACCCCCTTAATATTTGAATGGGCCTTGAATCACTTTGTACTGGGAAAATTGGGCCCCAGTGTGAAAAAGGTTAAGAACCTCTGGTTTAGAGGACACCTAGAGGCTGATGGTGGAACTGCATGTATGGCACTTCAGAGAGGCCTTGCATGTTTTACATCCCATTCTTATGGAAGTTTTTTTGGGTCATAATTCAAAGTTTTAAGCATTATTCAATTGACAATTCAGTTTGCATTTTGCAATTTGCAATTCAATATTCAATTCAGGCTTGCATAATGATAATTCATTTTGTAATTTACAATTCAATATCACAATCTAAAAAAATAAAACATTGAATAAAAATAAAATCAATCATTGTGAATTGTCATGGGTTTTTGATGTCATAATTCAAATGACAATGCATTTTGTAATTTACAATTCAATATTTAAAAATGACATTTCAATACATGGTTTGGTTCAAAATAATTTTAAAGTAACTTTAAATCTATTGCATAGTAAAATCCCACGCTCTGTTTGTTTCAAAACTCAATTCATCATGGAAAACAGCGCCCCCCGCTGTAATGCATTCTCAGTTTTATCCAGGCGCTCCAAGTCGGTCAAAACTCAAACTGCTTTGCATTCTGTCAGACGCTCATCAGGGCGGGGCCTTCCTCCCCCTATATATGCTAAATCCCGCCTCCACTTCATTTCGACCAGTAAAAAATATTAGAGACTCAACTAAGCAATAGAGTTGTTTGTTGTCGAAGGTTACAGAAGAGAATGCTATTGTCACAGTTCAGATGTCAGCACCCATCTCCAACCACCAGAGGGAGCCCTCACCAGAGTTCGGACTCCTCATGCTCCTCACTACAACTCCCATCAGCCATTGCCATGGATTCCTTCCTGCTCAGCTGTTCATCATCATAATCATGGTCACACAGCATATAAACCCACTCCAGCCTCATTTCCAGTGCGAAGTCTTGTATTACTTAAACTCTGAGCTGTTTTCCCTTTGCCTGTTTATCAGTGCCTTGTCTGCCTTGCTTTTGTGTTTTGACCCTTGCCTGGACTCTGACTACGCTCATGTCTTGCCCTTGCTCATTAAAACATTTGCACATGGATCCTAATGTCTCAGCCTCTTCGTCACAGCTATCTGCTAAAGAGTTAGCTTCTATCTGGATGACTTACACTACAACCGCTGTGTGACAGCTCAAAGAGATTTTGGAGCACAACTTTAGGGCTGCTGTGAACTTTAAGACAGCGGTCCCCAAACCTCGGGCCGCTGACCGGTACCGGTATCGGTCCGTGGCTCACTTGGTACCGGGTCACAGACAGAAAAAAAACGTGCGGTCGGGTGCGCTAGTTCAATGATTTTAACAAGTCTAAAGGTTTAAACTTAGCCTTTGTGGTTAAATTCTCCTTTCACTTCAAAGTAGATGCTAATCAAACGCTAACTTTAGCCGAGTCTGAACTGTGTAAAGGTTAAATAAAGCAAAATAAAACGACACAACCATCGTAAAACGGGTATTTTCTGAATATAATAATAAACGTGAATCCACCGTGTCTTCATCTTTATTATCTGTGTTTGTGAAACATTGGACTGAAGACTGTCGCCACATTTCATTACACAGAGCGGCTCCTGCGGCGTGAGAGCTGATGCCTCCAGAAATCCGTTTTTGTCGAGGAAGACTCGGTTTTGTCTATAAACAGCAGATTTTTTTCTGTGAAGTCGAAGGTCCCGCTTTAGTTCCTCACTGGTTGTTTCCTGCCCGAAAGAGAGGTTCTGAATACGTCTTATTGTTTTGTTTTTGTTAGGTTGGAGCTACGAACTAAGTAGCTAGCTGCTCTCAGTCAAGAGACCCACACGGATGTAAAGAGCGATGTCCGGGAGTTTTCAAAATAAAATGACTGCTAATGCAACACAGTGGTTGCAGTAGTAGAGAGAGAGAGAGAAGAGGAAAGTCACTAGTGTTGGACTGAGAGTTGGGACTTTGAATGTTGGAACTATGACAGGAAAGGGTAGAGAGTTAGTGGACATGATGCAGAGGAGAAAGGTAGACATACTGTGTGTCCAGGAGACCAGGTGGAAAGGTAGCAAGGCTAGAAGTTTAGGAGCAGGGTTCAAGTTGTTCTATCATGGTGGAGATGGGAAGAGAAATGGAGTAGGAGTTATCCTAAAGGAGGAGTTTGTTAGGAGTGTTGTGGAGGTAAAAAGAGTGTCAGATAGAGTGATGAGTCTGAAGATAGAAATGGAGGGTGTCATGTTCAATGTTGTTAGTGGGTATGCCCCACAGGTAGGATGTGAGCTGGAAGAGAAGGAGAAGTTCTGGTTGGATCTTGATGAAGTGATGATGAGCATCCCTGGAAATGAGAGAGTTGTCATTGGTGCAGATTTCAATGGTCATGTTGGTGCAGGAAACCGAGGTGATGAGGAGGTGATGGGCAGGTTTGGTATCCAGGAGAGGAATGTAGAAGGACAGATGGTGGTTGATTTTGCAAAAAAGATGGAAATGGCGATAGTGAATACATTCTTTGAGAAGAGACAGGAACATAGAGTGACCTATAAGAGTGGAGGTAGAAGCACACAGATAGACTACATCTTGTGTAGACGGTGTAATCTGAAGGAGATCAGTGACTGTAAAGTAGTGGTTGGTGAGAGTGTTTCCAGACAGCACAGGATGGTGGTGTGTAGAATGACTCTGGTGGTGAAGAAGATGAAGAAAGAGAGGGCAAAGGCAGAGAAGAGGACAAACTGGTGGAAGCTGAAAAAAGAAGATTGTTGCATGACTTTTAAGAAACAGTTGAAACAGGCTCTGGGTGGTCAGGAGGTACTCCCAGATGACTGGATAACTACAGCTAATGTGATCAGGGAGACAGGTAGGAGTGTACTTGGTGTGTCATCAGGAAAGAGAGTTGATAAGGAGACTTGGTGGTGGAATGAGGAGGTGCAGGAGTGTATACGGAGTAAGAGACTAGCTAAGAAGAAGTGGGACACTGAGAGGACTGAGGAGAGTAGACAGGAGTACAGGGAGATGCAGCGTAAGGTGAAAGTAGAGGTGTCAAAGGCCAAACAAAGAGCTTATGATGACTTGTACGCTAGGTTGGGTAGTAAGGAGGGAGAGACTGACCTGTACAGACTAGCAAGGCAGAGAGATCGAGATGGGAAGGACATGCAGCAGGTTAGGGTGATCAAGGATAGGAATGGTAATGTGGTGACAGGTGTCAGTGGTGTAATGGAAAGATGGAAAGAATACTTTGAAGAGTTGATGAATGAAGAGAATGAGAGAGAACAAAGAGTAGAAGAGGTGACGGTTGTGGAGCAGGAAGTAAGAAAGATTAGTAAAGGTGAAGTGAGAGGGGCTTTGAAGAGGATGAAGAGTGGAAAGGCTCTTGGTCCTGATGATATACCTGTGGAGGTATGGAAGTGTCTAGGAGAGATGGCAGTGGAGTTTTTGACCGGGTTGTTCAACAGGATCTTAGGTGGTGAGAAGATGCCTGAGGAATGGAGGAGAAGTGTGATGGTGCCCATTTTTAAGAATAAGGGAGATGTGCAGAGTTGTGGTAACTACAGAGGAATAAAGCTGATGAGCCATACAATGAAGGTGTGGGAAAGAGTAGTGGAAGCCAGACTAAGAGCAGAAGTGAACATTTGTGAGCAGCAGTATGGTTTCATGCCAAGAAAGAGCACTACAGATGCAACATTTGCTTTGAGGATGTTGATAGAGAAGTACAGAGAAGGTCAGAGAGAGCTCCACTGTGTCTTTGTAGATCTGGAGAAAGCTTATGACAGAGTGCCCAGAGAGGAACTATGGTATTGTATGAGGAAGTCTGGAGTGACAGAGAAGTATGTCCGAGCAGTGCAGGACATGTATGAGGGCTGTAAGACAGTGGTGAGGTGTGCTGTAGGGGTGACAGAGGAGTTCAAGGTGGAGGTGGGATTACATCAGGGATCAGCTCTGAGCCCCTTCCTGTTTGCAATGGTGATGGACAGACTGACGGATGAGGTTAGACAGGAATCACCATGGACTATGATGTTTGCAGATGATATTGTGATTTGTAGTGAGAGCAGGGAACAGGTGGAGGTGGAGTTAGAGAGGTGGAGGTTTGCCCTGGAAAGGAGAGGAATGAAGGTTAGCCGCAGTAAGACAGAGTACATGTGTGTGAATGAGAGGAACCAGAGTGGAAGAGTGAGGTTACAGGGAGAAGAGATAAAGAAGGAGGAGGAGTTTAAGTATTTAGGGTCAACAGTACAGAGTAATGGAGAGTGTGGAAAAGAAGTGAAGAGGAGAGTGCAAGCAGGTTGGAATGGGTGGAGAAAAGTGTCAGGTGTGATGTGTGACAGAAGAGTTTCAGCACAAATGAAAGGAAAGGTGTACAAGACTGTGGTGAGACCAGCCATGTTGTTTGGACTAGAAACAGTGGGACTGAAGAAAAGACAGGAAGCAGAGCTGGAGGTAGCAGAGATGAAGATGCTGAGGTTCTCTTTGGGAGTGACCAGGATGGATAGGATCAGGAATGAATACATCAGAGGGACAGCACATGTTAGAGGTTTTGGAGATAAAGTCAGAGAGGCCAGACTGAGATGGTTTGGACATGTTCAGAGGAGAGACAGTGAATATATTGGTAGAAGGATGCTGAGTCTAGAGCTGCCAGGAAAGAGGTCTAGAGGAAGACCAAAGAGGAGGTTTATGGATGCAGTGAATGAAGACATGAAGGTGGCTGGTGTTAGAGTGGAGGATGCTGAAGACAGGCTTAGATGGAGGAAACTGATTCACTGTGGAGACCCCTGAAGGGAAAAGCCAAAAGGGAAAGAAGATCAGACATGAACAAAAACAAAGAGGAGTGATGTTAGAACCACGGCTGAGCTAACAGCAGCTCACTGACCGCAGTAGAAAACATTACAACAGGAATACGTTTGACTTTAATGTCAGACACGCTGGAATTGTCTGACTTTTGATCTGTTTATAATGATTATGTGATCATGGAAATTTAGGAAACTTTGAACTGGTGAGAAAAGATCTTCTGCAGCTCCACATCTCAAAGACAAAGCTAATGGTAGCGTTAGAATTAGCACAGAATAAAAGAATAAAATCATAATTACCTTCATAATCAAACAAGCAGCATTCACTGAAGTTTCTTTAACCTTCATCTAACTTTAACCCTTGTGCTTTTCTAGGGATATTGACATCAAAGTAGGGTCATCTGGACCCCACTAGACAGCGCGCTGAACTTTAATTTATCTTCACTGGTGACCGTGGCAGACATAAAATCCTGTCCACTTTTGTCATGGGAGAGATCACACATCAATTCAAGGGTGGGGTCATATGGACCCCATAAGATAGCAGGAGGATAACCATGTTGTCAGAGAGAAATAATCCACGACTGGTTTAATATCATCCAGAGGAATTTGGAGAAACAGCTGAGCTGCTGTTCTGACTGCAGACAGGATTACTGACATTTGTACTCTGATTTGTGAACAATCTAAGAGGAGAAAACGAATACAACCAGGTTTGACATTTATAAAATAAATATTGTACACATTTTTGCCATAATTGTTTGGGTTACATTTTATTACTTACATAAAATTGCTTTGAACAGTGTTAATCTGCCAGCTTTGCTGCTCTAAACCATATAAACTGAAGGCGACTCCGCACTTGACCCGCAATGCGTGACGTCATCTGAAAAGGGTCTTTTGTTGGAATAGTAGTTGGTCTTTTTGAGAAAAAACTACATATTGACTATTTTTGTTGAAATTTATTTTTGAAAACTATTGCAACTTTAAGGAAAAATAGCTGCAACTTCCAGCTTTTTGTGCTGCAACTATTAGAAAAAATGCTCATGAGATCAAGGAGGGAGTATTAATCTATACAGACTGCAGAGTTCCCTTTTTTTTACATTTTTGATGATGGAGTGCCGCAGGATTTTTGTCAAGGAAAACATGTACCTTGGCTCAAAAAAAGGATGAAAAACACTGTTAAGGTTAATGTGGGCATTTGAGCAGGTCTCAGTATCTACATGTGAATGCTGTGAATCTCAGAGTAGATCTTATGAACTTCAGGTGAATCCCAAAAATAAGATCAGAACGCCGCCTGAAGCCAACTGTTTGTTGCAGAAGGCCATCAGAAGGACATGAATGGAGAGGAAACATCAAACTTGGGTTTTCTGAGAGAATATGAACGATGATGTGAAGGAGCATGGGTCTAAGGCTTTAGCTTTAAACAGTCTCCATAAACACGACTACATCCCACAGACCGACAGCACTGAGGTTGATACCTTAAACCTTTGGAGCACACGGTGATGATGAAGTTAGCTTCATCCAGCTGCCTGCTCAGCCAGGACATCTGACCTTCTTTGCACATCTCCAGGTGCTCCCACAGGTCCAGCACCACCTGAGCAAAGAGCCAACAAAACTTAGAAACGTGTCTTTTGTCTCCTGGACGGGGTCAGGTCACCGCCCACACCTCACAGCCGCAGAAGTCCTGGAGGAAGTAGGCGAAGCTCTGGATAACGCTGGTGTGTTTAGAACAGTCCCTGCTGGAGTAGCAGATGAAGACTTTGGGGCGGGGCCACGGCCGCTCACTGTTAAGGGCTGCACTTTGATTGGATGACTCACTGCTCTCCTCATCCAGGTGACTGTAAATGTTTTCTAAAAGAAGAAACATCCAAGTTGGAGAAACTCATTAACCTGTATAAGGATAACAAAACCTCAACTTCATTCGAGATTAACTTCAGTTAAAATTGAAACCCCAGAACAGCAAGTTTTTAGGAGCATCGACCAACCTGAGAATCACAGACAAACTGCCTTACCTTGCTGCTTCTTGCGACACATTACAGTGAAGAGGGTGGCAAATGCAGACATGATGACCAGCGGCACAGTGATGGCCATGGCACGGATTGGCCCCGCCCAGGGGGAGTGGACTGGTGGATGAAACAAATGACACCATGAGACAAACTAACACGACCTTTTAACAGCTGAGCTGAAAGTTCATCTGAAGAGCTGAAGAAGAATTTTAGAATAAACTTTTTTTCAGTTTTCTTTTCATTAAAAAAGTCAAACTGAAAACAGAAACAATCCCAAAGTTTACTGCTTTAGTTCATTTATGACACGTTTTTCTTATTTAACAACTGAATAAATACAGAAATCAAAGTGTGGATTCACAAAATAGGACAATTCAACTTTAAGATGAACTTGGAGGTAAATTACAATGCATTAAAACACTGTTGAATACAAATAATTGACACTTTATAAACAAATTCATCTGAAGTGTTTCAGTTTTAACAGAATATGTGTGTGTGTGTGTATCTGTATGTATGTTTGTCTGTCTGTTTATGTGTGTGTGTTCATCTCCGTGTATGTGTGTGTGTGGGGGTGTGTGCTCATGAGTGTGTGTGTGTGTTCATGTGTGTGAGTTTGCTCATCTGTTCATCTTTGTGTATGTATTCATCTGCATGTATGTTGTTGAGGGGGGGTGTGTGTGTGTTTGTGTGCGTGTGTCTCACCCTGGCTGACGTGGTACTGCGTTTGTCTCCTACTGGTGTTTGAATCGTCTCTCAGCTGATTCAAAGGAAAAAACAAATTAACAAAAGCTGGATTTTTAATGTGTTTTATTCTACCTTCTCATCATGCAGACAGTAGAATCCAGTAAATCTCAGTAGAAGTTGTGCAGAAGAGCTGGACTGTGGGGTTCTGTACCTCGATCGTGTAGGTTCCTGGCGTGACGTCCTGCAGGAAGCAGGTCGTCCTGACCTGGTTAGAGTCCTGCAGTATTGAAACCGTTTTACTGGTAACGTCCAAAGAAATCAAAATCTTCTCTTCATGTGAGGTGGAAAAGATTTTAGAAGAATCTGTGTAGCAGCTGAACCTTCAGCTGCCTGAAGGTTTTCAGCTCCTCCTATAAAAGGGTTTATCCTCCCTAAAACAGTAAATGCCCCCAGAAGGGCATCTGCCAACACATTGACATGAACATTTGTCTTCCGAGTGGAAGCTGGTCTCACCGGTTTGCAGCGTTGGAGCCTGAGCAGGCTGCTGTGCCGCAGTTTGAAGTACAGGAAGTAGAAGCTGAAGCCGAAGGAGGGCGGAGCCTGATCAAAGACCACATGAAGGTTTGATCCGAGCTGAGACACGTTCAGAGTCTTTGGCTTCCAGACTGCAGAGAAACAGTAAATCTGGTTCAAGGCAGTTCTGATCCGAACCAAAACCAAACAAAAGAAAGTTTTTTATCTTTTTTATTTATCATGATAAGGTTTGAAACTCAAGTTCTTCGATTGTTTTTTTATCTTAACAGCTAATTTACGTTGAAAGCTGTGGTCTAAAAATGAGAACTATTCTGAATATTTCTGCTCACAAACTGGAGGATAGTTTCAAAAGGAGCAGACCATCATCTCTTTTCTGAAGCTGCAGAAAGATGTCGGAAGGATTCATCCTCTTTTGACAAATTCAAGAAATGTTTAGGAAGTTAGAAGACTGTTCATCCATGCAGTAAACTAAAACCAGCAACTTCCAGAATCTCCGTCCACATGTGGCTTTACTCAAGAGTACTGAGGAACTTACATGGTTTGCAGACCAGGTTTTCTGATCCCAGAAGAAATTCACACGCTATTGAAGAAAAGAAAACATGGTTATCAGTGGAAGGTCAGCTTCAAACATTCTCATTTTTTGCATATAGATTTTAGTTCTGCTGCATATCTGTGCATTTTCAGCTCAGAAGCATAGAAATCAACGGATCCAGAAAACAACAGTTTTTCTGCTCCACATTTAAAAATATTGCTTGATGAGAGGATTTGTGGAGTTTGGATGGAGCGATCCACTTCAGACAAGTGGGAAGGCTTCATATCACAAACTAAAACTCATGTTATTATTTCACCTTTTTCTTTCTGGAGTTCTGTCCTGTATTTTCATTCATTCTATTCTTTATCATCTACGTTTCATTCAGTTCTCCATGCTTCTGTTTGGTGCAGTGCGGTTCATGTGTTGTCTCAATGTAAATGTCATGAAGAGATTCCACATTCCAGGTGGATGGCTTGTGCTCCCGTTCTTGGCAGTGGACCTCGCCTCTGGCTCACAACCGTCCCCCCGCCCCCCAGGAGTTTTTTTTTCTCACAGAGGAGGGTCTAAGGGCAAGGGTACCCAGTCAAGTTTAGTTTAGGACTGACTATATTTTATGACTGACTTATGTTTTTGCACAATTACCAGTGTCAAGCCTGTTGAGAATTGTTTTGTGATATTGGGCACTATAAACACTGCACAGTCAAAGAGCAACTGCGCAGGAGAGACATTAACCTGTTAGCAGTTAGCATGAGGCCATACCATCTACCACGCGAGTTCTCACATGTTATTGTGATAGCGTGCTACGTGCCCCCCTCTGCTAACGCGCACACTGCCTGTGATGCCCTGCTCTCAGTCACCAGCAGCCTGCGGACACAGCACCCACAGGCCCTGTTCCTCATCTCTGGAGACTTTAACCACGCGTCTCCCTCATCTGTTTAACCCACACAATAGAACACTGGACCTGTTTTATGGCAACACCAAGGAGACTTTTTCTGCATCCCCCCTCCCTCCCCTTTGAAGAGCAGACCACAATCTAGTTCATCTGCAGACTGTGTACAATCCTGTTGCGCACAGACAGCCTGTGGTCCCACGCACGGTGAACAAGGGAACAAGGAGGAGCTGAAGGCCATGCAGAAAGAGCTAAGGAGGAAGATGAGGGAGGGAAAGGCCAGCTACAGGAAGAAGATTGAGGAACAGCTGCAGCAGCAGAACATCAGTGGGGTGTGGAGAAGCCTGAAAACAATCTCTGGCTACAACACCCGCCATTCACAGGATGAGGGGGATCAAAACTGGGTCAACGACCTGAACCTACATTTCAATAGGTTTGACCATTGACTGTAAAAAATACTGGACTTCTCGAGCCATGACGTCCCCCATTGGAAATGCATTACCTCCACTCCTCGTGAAAGTAGGCCACCGCTGTCACCGTCACTTCCTGAAACGTTACAGTCTGATCAGATGCACATGAGAAGCGCGTTCAGCGGTATTTAAAATAAATAACCATCCTAACAAGTGAACAGCTGGATCTTTTTATCTGTTTGAAAATACGACCAGGTCCTTTCAAGTTTGTCTCGCGCTCCTCAGACGGCTGCGTCTAATTCAGGCTGCAAGCTGGAAAAGTGAAGAAGATGAAACTTTGGTTGGTGATTTTATGGAGGAGCTGTACCGTTCAGTATGATACGCAACTTATTATTTATAAGCTACAATCAAAACAGTGAAATAAAGAAAAACGAACGTTAAACAAACAAAAAAGTCCAAAGCACATAACCTCAGAGTGAAATCTATTTCTACAGAGTAAATCCTCATCTAAAAATGTCGACAGCATGCTCCTCTTGTTGTTTTAAACTGCTGCATCGGTACATTCCATTGAGGAAAACAACAGTAGGACAATGATTGGTACATTGTTGAATTGTAAAGTAGGTGTTAAAAGGTCTTCACGGACCCATTGATGAAGTCTGCTCCCATTGGCTACCCGTCATCTGTCAATCAAACCCCCCAGACGTTCGACGTCAGACCCACAAACGCTTATTGAGCCATCTGATTGGTCAATTTATAACTCTAATAACTTGTGATAATGGAAAAAAATCTTTTAAAAAAAATCAGGATTAGAAAAAAGAAGTTAATCAGAAAGCAGCAGAGGAAGAATGATTATTCTGACATATAAAATGACTGAGAAATAACTGTCTGTTTCTCAATGGAAGTCAATGGCAGTGTGGCGCGGCACACTACTGTGCCGTGAGAGATGGTCTGGTATGCCGCGGGAAATTACCCATTTTCACATGTTTAAAACATTTACCATCACTATGGTATACGCTCTGTGTTCATCCAAACGGCCCTGATTTAACACTGGTAGATAGTTTGGAATATGCAAGATGCTAAAAGAAATATTCTTTGTTTCTAAAAATGAGTCTTAAATTAGAATGATGTTACTGCAATCCAGCCGCAAAACTAGCCTCAAACTCAGCTTTTAGAAAAGTCCCGCCCCCTTCAACTGTCTCCGCCAATCATTGTTGGAGGCTTCATCACGTGTCATCAATCTGACCAATCAGAAGTGGTTAACGTCCTCACTTCCTTGTTCTGATTCGGCTCATAAAGTCTCTCAGTTCCAACAAAAATAACAGCTAAAGCTCGTGTTTAGCGGTGTAGCTTCCAGCGGGATCCGACGTCAGACAGTTTAAAAAGTGAACAAAAGAATGAAGCTCAGAAACAACAGTATGCCGACATCTGCGTGAGTTTATGCACTACAGCCCCCATGATGCATTGGGTTAAAGCAGTGTTTCTCAAATGGTGGGGGGACGCGGGATGACCCGGGATCATGCCATTTATATTAGTTACTAAACAGTTAATCGGAGAACCGTTAGGGACCATGATATACAGAGAGAGAGAGAGGGAATATTTAATTAAACTTCAAGAATCGCGATAGAAAAATATTTAACAGAGATGAAAAGAAACGGAGAGAAAGAGAAAGTGCGCGCTGGGGGGGCGGGGGCGGGGGCTCACACGTGCAACAGCGCACGAGCCAAATAGAGAGATAGAGAGAAAACAACACAAAACGTGAAGAAAATTAGAGACATCAGAAAAGAAGAACAAACTGGAACCATTTGACTTTTCTTGATAGTATGAAGGAACAGAGTCTGCAGGAAATAATTCTATATATGTATGTATATATATATATATATATATATATATATATATATATATATATATATATATATATATATATATATATATATATATATATATATTCCACAACCAACAGACACCTGAGAACTGAGAGAATCTTCTCTAAAACAGACCAGATCATCACTGACAGAAGAAACAGATGACATCCTCAAAGCTGAAACTCTTTTGTCTTTCTTAATGTCAATGTGAATAAAAGTCTTGATTTAGTGGTTTTTGCTCAATTTAATTTGTATTTGGGTTGTGGTTGCAGAGTTTTGTGTTGTTCACTTCAAATGTGTTTAAAAGGAAAAAAGCTTAAAATGTGTAGAGTTAAAAACTGAATAGTTAATAGTTAGTTCTTTTATCATTAATTTATTTTTTACATTTTATCTTTGAGGGATATATAACAGAAAATACATTTACACTTTATATGAATAAAAACATGTTTACATTATGGATTTTTACCATAATCTTATATAGTAGTTTATAATGAATTAAATAAAGCAAAAAACAACCTAAAAAAGTCATTTTGTAGCCAAAAGAACCGCTGTTTTTAGAGAGCAAATGCAAAAAAAAATCATTTTTAAGAAGAGCCAGAATTCCCATCACTACTGCAAGGAAAGACCGCTGTTTTTACATGTCTGATAGATTTGGAAAGATTCTTATAAAAAAAAAAAAAAAATCATAAAAACTGATTACTTAGAATTTTCTTTAAAGATTTTTTTAATCATTCTTTAATGATAATAAATGTAGACTGCTTTGAAGAGATATACGTTTAACTTGAGCAAATTGATTAATGATAACGATGATATTTGCTGCAGAAAGTTGTGTGTGTGTGGGGTGAGGGGGTGAATTGAGATTGAGAAACACTGGGTTAAAGTGACAGCACTTCTGCACTGCAATGACACTTCCTGATTATTTAAAAAAAAGGTAGACTGGATTGTGGAGGGAATGTACATCAGTACAGACTCATTTTTTTACCTTTTGGATGCTAGTGTGCCACGGGATTTTTTTTCAGGTAAAACGTGTACCTTGACTCAAAAAAAGTTGAAAAACACTGGTCAATTTACTTTGGCCTTTTTGCAACCCAGTGGTACTTCCTATATGGACCATGGAAGTAGGGGGATTTGTTCAGTCCAGTTCTTATATACAGTCAATGGTTGTCACACACATCAGTGTGTGAAATGTGTTCTGTTTCCTGGGGGAGAGGTGAGCTGCAGACACAGCGGCGCTCTGGAACCACTTGGTGGTTTGACCCCTCAGTCCAACGTCTTAACGCTGAATGTCAAACAGGGAGGAACTGGGTCCATTTTTAGAGTCTTTGTTATGACTCGGCTGTGGATTTGAACTCGCGCACTTTCAGTCTCTAGTTGTTGGCTCCAACAAGTACACAATACAACTGAAGTTGCATATAAACCCACACATGTAAACAAAGCCTTTCATTCTGTCACACTAACTGAAGTTGCACAGTGTGTCAGGAAGGGCATCCGGCCTAAAAACTCTGCCAAATCACTGATGAGAAACAGTGGGAGCTGTTACGCTGTGGCGACCCTGAAAGGGATAAGCTGAAAGTGAACTACTACCACTTGACTGTGCAATAGCTGTCAATATTACTATATATTGTTCATTATTCTTTTGTATATTGTATTTTACTGCTTAGCTCTTTTTGTCTTTTGTATATGGTTTCCCACTGTTTTAGCTCTTTATAATGTATGTTTTATTTTATCCTTTCCCTTTAATCTGACTGTACCTGTGCTGTTGCATATTGCAATTTCTCCATTGTGGGACTAATAAAGGTTTTCTTAATCTTAATCTTAAATAAAACTGAATTTAATTGAATTTCTTTGTCTCTTCTTTTCAAATGAGCTGTAATAGTTTAGGATTTGCTGTGAGCATCTCCAAACAACTGAACTCAGTAGTCACAGATCGGTCTTTGGGAGTGAACGGATTCAGAGATGAGTCCAGAAGTTCAGATTTCACTGTCCTGAACTCAGACTGATCGATCTGTGGCTAAGATTAAAAGAAAAAATGTTTTTTTGGTTTGAGTCAAAAGAAAAACACCAGATGTCCTGAAGTGGGTTGTGCAGAAGCTCCTCTGCTTTGACCCTCACAAAGAGGGCCGGGCTTGAACATCCACTCGGATACTTCAGGAGTACCACAGGACTTACAGTTGGTCCGGAGGAAGGACGGAGCGAAGTAACTCTCATTCATCAGTGAAGGAAAGGGAACAACGCGGACCATGTAGTCTGTGTCGAAGGTCAGTCCGCTGAAGGGCTGACTGCTCATCTTCTGCCATGGAAGAACAGAAAAACACATGAAAGCAGCTGTTTCATTATAATCACACTGTAAAACAGCAGCAAATCCATCATCTGTGCTACTGAGTGTCAGAGAGGAGGGAACTTTTTAACCCCAGAGATGCCAACAACTATTTTTTTGAGTCCTTGTAAAGTTAATTTGACTTTTTTGTTCATTTTAGGCAGCAGCAGTTAACAAAAGGCACAAAATTAAATAAAAAATAGAATAAATAAAATTAAATTGAGCATTTTTATTACCAAATGAAAATAAATCCCCAGGAGGGGGTTAAATAAATCAACAGGAGGGGAATGTTCTTCACTTCAACAAGGTTTTTTGGGAAAATCTGGGCTTTGACCAGGACTTTTGTCCCCACCGTGTTCCTGTAGGAGTAGTTGAGCTGGCGGGGGTCTTTGAGGACCAGGTGCTGGCACTGTTTCCCCTCCGGGTTCTTGTCCTCCAGGTAGACTCTGAAGCCCCTCACATGTTCGATTCCTGCAGACAACATTAGTTCTGTTTTAGGGACCATCTGCTGCTTATTGCTGTAAGCTTAAAGACGTTTTTCAAAGTAAGATTTCAAACATCTGCACATGTGCTCATTTTTGTAAACTACCCCCCTCCCTTGTGTGCCATTCCCTCCCCTCAACATTCAGTTTCTTCATCTGAAGTCATTCCCTCTGGTCTTCCTTGCTTCCTGTCCTCCTACATTCTGTTGCTTCAGTTCCTCCGCAGATGAAGGAGCAGACCTCTCCTCCTCCTCCTCTTTGAAAACACATCTGTCCTGTAATTACTCCTCCAGCTGAACCGGACACGTTTTTCTGATTAGCCGAGTGGGAGAGACAGAGACGAGGAGGCAGAACCGGTTTGATGTCCTGAGGCGGATTTCTGAGCAGCTCTCCGTCAGACTGAAGGAACATTTGCATTTTGGCAGCAAGTGAGTCACAGTCTGGAAGCTGGAGAAACAGCTCCACAAGTTCAGACTTTTTCTGTCACAGTTCATGCAGCACTGTAAGAGACGTGGGAACACACAAATATCTCACAACTGGACAATCAAACCCACAAACAAACACACCTTCAAATAAGCACACAAACAGAAACCCACAAACAAAACCTACAAATGGGCAATAACACCTACAAACAAACACACAGAGAAAAAAAAACACAAAATAACACACAAACACTCAAATTGACAATCACAGCTACATACAAACTCACACACAGAAAAAAACCACCACAAAAAAATCAAAACCACAGTCAAACAAATAGAAAATCAAGTCCACAAACAAACACACAAAAGACAATCAAACCTGTAAACAAACACACACAGAAACCCCCCCACAAACTAACAATCAGACAAACACCAACAAATTGATAACTTCCTGTGAGATTCTGTTCTATGGCGGGCTCTCGGCGCTTTTGGTTTTAGGCATGCACTTCCTTGTTGGTGTTTGTGATGAACGGGAGCGAAAAGAACTAAAGTGCAAAGGAAACAAACGTCGTGTTTGTTGGCTTTTTCATGGTAGCAGAGAATGGTTACCAACTATAGAACACCGCCAAAGTTGGATGAAACAAGATCGTACGAAGGCTGGAAAAATGAAGTCACGATGTGGAGACTTGTTACAGACTTGGATAAAAAGAAACAGGCGCTCGCCCTGACGCCGGGGCTCAAAGGACAAGCCAGAGAAACGGCTTTGGAAATATCTGGAGGATCTGAACAAAGATAACGGTATGGAAACTTTACTTGCAAAACTCAACTCAACACTTTTAAGAGAAGAAAATGATCAGGGTAATGATCCCATTTTGATTCAATATCTAAAGAAAATGTGGTGTCCATTGTGGATTACATTGTAGAGTTTGAACCATTGACTGTATATAAAATAACTGGACTGACCAACCCCCCCTCTTCCGTGTTCCATATAGGAAGTACCACTGGGTTCCAAAAAGGCCAAAGTCCCATTGACTTACATTGAGAAACAGACAGTTATTTCTCAGTCATTTTATATGTCAGAATAATCATTCTTCCTCTGCTGCTTTCTGATTAACTTCTTTTTTCTAATCCTAATTTTTTTTAAAGATTTTTTTCCATTATCACAAGTTATTAGAGTTATAAATTGACCAATCAGATGGCTCAATAAGCGTTTGTGGGTCTGACGTCGAACGTCTGGGGGGTTTGATTGACAGATGACGGGTAGCCAATGGGAGCAGACTTCATCAATGGGTCCGTGAAGACCTTTTAACACCTACTTTACAATTCAACAATGTACCAATCATTGTCCTACTGTTGTTTTCCTCAATGGAATGTACCGATGCAGCAGTTTAAAACAACAAGAGGAGCATGCTGTCGACATTTTTAGATGAGGATTTACTCTGTAGAAATAGATTTCACTCTGAGGTTATGTGCTTTGGACTTTTTTGTTTAACGTTCGTTTTTCTTTATTTCACTGTTTTGATTGTAGCTTATAAATAATAAGTTGCGTATCATACAGAATGGTACAGCTCCTCCATAAAATCACCAACCAAAGTTTCATCTTCTTCACTTTTCCAGCTTCAGCCTGAATTAGACTCAGCCGTCTGAGGAGCGCGAGACAAACTTGAAAGGACCTGGTCGTATTTTCAAACATAAAAAAGATCCAGCTGTTTACTTGTTAGATTCTTCTTCTTTCACTTTCAGCTTATCCCTTTCGGGGTCGCCACAGCGTAACATCACCCACTGTTTGGCATCAGTGATTTGGCCGAGATTTTACGCCGGATGCCCTTCCTGACACAACCCTGTACTTGAGGGGCACAGGGACCCAGTTAGGCAGCAGCGTCAGGGGTCTTGCCTAAGGACCCAATCTGGGTGGAGATCAGTGGACAACCCTGAGAATCGAACCCAGGGCTCCTGGGTGCCAGCCCTTCACCTGAGCCACCCAGCTGTTCACTTGTTAGGATGGTTATTTATTTTAAATACCGGTGAACGCGCTTCTCACGTGCATCTGATCAGACTGTAACGTGGCAGCGCATGTGAAGAGACAAGCTGCTGCTGCTGCGCACGAAGGGGGGGGGGGTTGGCGCTGCTCTGCAGCAGCGTCACCCAAATGCTCCTGTTGGACCAATCGCTGGAGATGAGTTGCAGACCTTTGCAATATGGCAATAGCCGTTTCAGGAAGTGACGGTGAAAGCGGTGGTCTACTTTCACAGGGAGTGGAGGTAATGCATTTCCAACGGGGGACCTCATGGCTCGAGAAGTCCAGTATTTTTACAGTCAATGGTTTGAACAAAGATACAATCAGATGAAAAACTACAACATGACTCTGCCAGATGCTGTTTTGGTGTTTAAACTTCTTGACAACGCCTGTCTTGATGAAAACTTCATGAAGACTGTATTTGTCATGGATCAACCTGCTGCTTCCCTCTTCAACTACCAGAGAGAGCCCTCACCTGAGTATTGACCCTGCACTCCCTCTCCACACTCAGCCAGATCTCCTCAGCTGTTTCCAATCCACCTCATCACCACCACTATTTAGTCTGCCTGCAGTCACCACCTCAGTGCGAAGTCTTGCATTGCCACACAGTCATTTCTGAGCAGTTTACTCCTCGTTTGCCGCTGGTTTCTGACTCCTGCCTGCCCCCTTGACTCCCTGTTTGCCTGTGTCCTGACCTCTGCCTGTATTTTGACCTCGCCTTGCCACAGCCTGTGTTCTCCATTAAAACCTGGTTTGCACATGGATCCACATGCCTCTGCCTCTTCGTCACAGTATTAAAATGGACTTTTGGGGGAAAAACCAGAGAAGCAAGTAAAAGCAGTGATGCACAAGATGAATTTTTTTTTCACTAATCAAAGAGCAGCAGGCAGATTTAAGGGGAGCAGCGGCTCATCACAGACCAGACAGCGGCAGCTGCAGCAAGGTACAAATCCAGTTGTTAAGCACAGGAGAAGAACTAGATGTGCCATCTGCCAGAGCACCTACCATTGGGCTAAAGATTGTCCTCATCGGAGAAATGATGTGAAATTGACAGAAGATGAAGATGTGGAAGAATGCAACATTACATTATTCACTGAAGCAGCTATGACGGAATCAGAGATTTTTCTAACTGAATCACAAGGATCAGCCATCATTGACACTGCATGCACACGTACTGTTTGTGGTGAAAAATGGTTGGAAAGTTACATTAAAGACTTGAACCGGAGCCAATGTCACATTGAAAGTGAAGTTGTGCCAGCTGATATTCCGTTGCTGCTGAGTAAAATGTCTCTAAAGAGAGCAGGAACTGTTTTGGACATGGAGAATGACAGAGTTGTCATGTTTAAGGAACAAATACCCCTTGAGCTCACCAGTTCGGGACATTATTGTGTGGACATCAGAGATGAAACTGCAGAAGTGACCTATAGTGAAGCTGAAAGTGAAGTTCTTGTTGTTACAGCAGAGATGTCTCCAAAGGAGAAAGAAACACTTCTGAAGCTTCACAAACACTTTGGCCATGCCACATTTCACACGCTGTAGTGCAGGAAACATCGTCAGATCCAAGAAACCTTCAGAGATCATCAGATCCTTCATTCACTCGTAGATAAGTGTTCATGGGGCCCCAAAGATTAACACAGACAATGATCGAGAGTTCAACAATGAGCAAGTCACAAACATGGCAGAAGGCTTCAACATTGGTCACACAACCACAGAAATGGACAATCACACCTATGACTTTGCAAAAAAAACCCTCAAACACACAAACAAACCCACGAACAAACACACAAAAAGACAATCAAACCTACAAACAAACTCAATCAAAGACACAAACAAAAACACAAACTGCACAGATTTACAAAGAATTTTAAAAACTTCAATAAAAACTTCAAATTTTAATAACTTCAAGCTGTTACTGGCCTATAATAATAAAACAAACAGCATTTTTGTCCCTTTGCTGACCTATCACTGTTTTGACCCAGATTTTAAGTCCTGTAATCAGTTGGGCGGGTCCTGTTTGTCCTGCAGATGTTTGATTGGATCTCGAGGTTGGGTCAACACCTCGGACTCCAGGCTGTCAAAGTCTTCCTGAAACGTCTCTGCTCTGCAGCATGGAAACCGTTTCCATGAAGACCTCTGCAACATTGCGTCCTTCATGAAGGCTTCTTCCCATCATGCATCTGGGACCACCTTCGACCACTGATCCGTGATCAGGTTGTGATGCTCTGTGTCAGAAATCAGAACAGACCCCTGAACAGTCCCATGTTTTATAAGGCCTTTTAATCCAAAGTTGGATGATTTTAGAGTCTCCATCTCTGACCTCGGACCTCCAGACCTGCAAAACTTTTATTCCAGAATCTCATCTCAACTTTCACAAAGATTTTCTTTAATTGCAACTTTTTTACTGCATTATTTCATCATTAAATTAAGATTTGTTGTTTTTGTCATTCTAAACAAATAATGATAAATGAAAAACAATCATAAACTACAAAACAGAAAAATGGGTGAATTTAATAAAGGTTTTTTTTTGCCCGTTTGCAGACATAAATATGACATAAAGCAGAAATGCTGCTAAAGATAAGTCATGTTCATTGCCATGATCTTAATGATAACACATTCATAAATCTTTTATTATTTATCCATTGAAAGGGTTACATAATATGACTTACTGAATTACATTGTTTTAAAGCTTCAATAACTGTCTTGATGTCATACACAGGTTATGGAAAAACACTTTGAACATTGCTTCAAATGTTTTCCAAAAATGCTCCTGTGAGTCAAACAGTGAAAATCATGCAGAGGAAGAAGAGGGAAAGGAAGGGAAGGGGACAGGAATGAAAAGGAAACCTGAAGAGGAGGAAGAATGAAAGAATGCAGTTCTGTGATTTTTGACTGAGAATCATTTGAGATGATTTTGGAAGAATTTCTGTGAGAAAACAACAGTTTTGCTGCAGAGTGAAGGAGGGGACTGGTCATATTACACTAAGCTCATGCACGCACACACACGTGCACACGCATTCCTTCACGGTCAAACCCTGGCATTGTGGAGCGTGATGTGATCCTCTTTTCTCCCTCTGAGGGCCTGATCAAAGTGACACAGCGCTGGGTAATCTTAGCCCTCTGACGGCTTTACCTCCTCGGTTTTCCTCTTTCACCTCCAAACCTGCGACGGCAGCAGAGCAGACAGACAGGTGGACAGGTGTGCAGACGGACATTACCTAGAGGGCTGGCAGACCAGTGGACGACCACGGCGGCTTGATCCTCACAGGCCAGATGAATGAAGGAGATGTTGGAGACTTCGTGGATCACATGTTTCCCCAGTGGGTAGTTTAAAGAGCAGTCTGTGGAGGGAGGGGACAAAGAGCTTAACAGCAGAGCCCAAACCTCAGCAAGTGACCTGTTTAAAGTCCCATTAGTTGTCACCATTGACTGTAAAAATACTGGACTTCTCGAGCCATGAGGTCCCCCATTGGAAATGCATTACCTCCACTCCTCCTAAAAGTAGGCCACCGCTTTCACTGTCACTTCCTGAAACGGATATCGCCATATTGCAAACGTCTGCAACCCATCTCCAGCGATTGGTCTGAGTCTCTGTGAGTCATAGCTGAGTCATGAATCTATAGGAAGTACTGTCACCAATCAGGAGTGAGTTTATTATGAGTGTCCGCCTCTTTCCACGCCTCGACCACGAGACCGCGTATGTAAACAGATTCTACTGTAATAACGCAGGAGAATTGTACAAGTCATTGTTGAAGTCTTTGAGGGAGAATTGATTCTGTCAGCGGTCCTTTTGGATTTACTTACATTTATTCATTTTTGTCGAGATAAAAGGAGCATTTGGGTGACGCCGCTGCAGAACCCCCCCCTCGTGTGTGCGCCGCAGCAACAGCTTGTCTCTTCACATGCGCTGCAACGTTACAGTCTGATCAGATGCACGTGAGAAGCGCGTTCACCGGTATTTAAAATAAATAACCATCCTAACAAGTGAACAGCTGGATCTTTTTATCTGTTTGAAAATACGACCAGGTCCTTTCAAGTTTGTCTCGCGCTCCTCAGGCGGCTGAGTCTAATTCAGGCTGAAGCTGGAAAAGTGAAGAAGATGAAACTTTGGTTGGTGATTTTATGGAGGAGCTGTACCATTCTGTATGATACATAACTTATAATTTATAAGCTACAATCAAAACATTGAAATAAAGAAAAACGAACGTTAAACAAACAAAAAAGTCCAAATCACATAACCTCAGAGTGAAATCTATTTCTACAGAGTAAATCCTCATCTAAAAATGTCGACAGCATGCTCCTCTTGTTGTTTTAAACTGCTGCATCGGTACATTCCATTGAGGAAAACAACAGTAGGACAATGATTGGTACATTGTTGAATTGTAAAGTAGGTGTTAAAAGGTCTTCACGGACCCATTGATGAAGTCTGCTCCCATTGGCTACCCGTCATCTGTCAATCAAACCCCCCAGACGGTCGACGTCAGACCCACAAACGCTTATTGAGCCATCTGATTGGTCAATTTATAACTCTAATAACTTGTGATAATGGAAAAAAAAATCTTTAAAAAAAATTAGGATTAGAAAAAAGAAGTTAATCAGAAAGCTAATTAAAAGTTAATTAGACTGCTGGGCTGGTTTAACAACGGCTCCTGAGAGAAATAGTTACATTCTGAAGAAGTTCTGCTGCTAAAGGTGGAGGACCCAGTTATTTGATCAAATGAAACGCGGTACAAAGTTTTCATGTCATTAACACTTCAGTTTTACCAAATCGCAACACAAACAATCACCTCCTGATTTCACTGGTGTCTGAATCATTATGAACCACTGTGTGTTACTCTAGTGGTGTTGCGGAACCATAAAGAAATCACCCATCATAAAACAACAAGTTACAGGAAGTTCAGTCAGGTGTAAATGTTGGTCTAAAAGGGGCAGAGTCTGTCCATACACACACACAAAATGTTACAAACATAGCTGTTGGCTCCAAAAAGTACACAATACAACTGGAGTGGCATATAAACCCACACATGTAAACAAAGCCTTTCATTCTGTCACACAAACTGTGAGTGCAAAGGTGATACCTGTGATCAGGTGAGTCTTTATGTTTTGCGGAGAAGGATGATGTAATGTAAAAGAGGGAGAGTGTTCGGTCATCCCCCACATCATGACCCCCGCCTAGGCAATAGCAGTAGCCCGGACCCCCTGTCAGGTATAAAGGAGAACACTTGAGGGTACCCCAGGATGCAATGACTCAGGACCAGAGGGAATTCAATGAAAGATTTATTATTATGGTGATCCTGCAATACGGCTCTCTCTCCAGCTCGGAGGAATGGCGCTAGCGAGCACTGCTGGATGAGAAGCAGAGTTGGAGTTCAGGCTCCGAAGAAGTAGAGGTGACAGTGAGGTAAACAACCCACGCTTGGCGATTACGGAGGAGCTTGGAGGTGAAGCCGGAGAGAAGTGGCACAAGCACGTGAAGCTCTTGGCTGGTGGGGAGAGATGGCAGAGGCAGGGCGATGCAGGCAGTTTAGGGGGCGAGCAGGACAGACAGGAGGACGGGAGAGAGAGGCAGGCTTGGAGAGTCCTTCGTATGAGCGAGGCGAGGCTGGCGAGGCAGGTCTTGGCGAGGCTGATGATGCAGGCTTGGCGAGGCAGACGTTGCAGGCTTGGCGAGGCTAACGTTGCAGGCTTGGCAAGACTGACGTTGCAGGCTTGGCGAGGCTGACGAAAGCAGGTTTAGCTAGTCTTGTTTACGTGAGCGTAGATCACTCCACCTCCACTTCCCATTCCTCCTCGCCAGAGGAGGAATGGGAAGTGGAGTTAAATGCTGTGGAAAACAGGTGGCGGGAATGAGGCTGATTGCTAGGCCTCCACAGCAACCCTCCCTCAAGGATCGTCACCAGACAAACACCCAGGCTGGTCAGGGTTATCTCGATGGAAGGCGTTGATGAGATCGTGGCCCAGAATGAACTGGCTAGGCACCCACGAGTGTTCTTCAGGGCCATAACCCTCCCAGTCCACCAGGTACTGGCACCCCCGGCCATGGCGCCTGGACCACAGCAACCGACGAACCGTGTAAGCAGGACCCCCGTCGATGAACCGGGGAGGAGGAGGGGGAACGGAGGGAGGGACGGGGTTGCTGGACCTCACAGGCTTCACTCTGGACACATGAAACGTGAGGTCTGCTCAAAAGGGTTTAGGCAACCGAAGGCGAACCGCCACAGGGTTGACAACCTTGGAAACAGGGAAAGGTCCAACAAAACGGGGCGCTAGTTTACGGCTTTCAAACCATAAGGGCAGGTCCGCAGAGGACAACCAAACCCTCTGCCCCACTGTATAACAAGGTGCCAGAGAACGCCTCTTGTCGGCATGCCTCTTATAGGCATCCACCGTGCTCTAGCCGTTCTCCAGGCCCGATGGCAACGTCGTACAGCAGCCATAGCAGAAGGGACGGCCGCCTCCTTCTCTTGGGGCCCAAAAAGGGGGGGCTGATAACCAAACACCACTTCGAACGGGGAAAGACCTGTGGCAGAGGACGGTAGAGTGTTGTGAGCATATTCGGCCCAGACGACATTCTGTGCCCACGATGAGGGGTCTCTGCTGCTGAGGAGTTGCAGCGACGTCTCCAGCTGTTGGTTGAGACGCTCTGTCTGACCGTTGGACTGGGGGTGGTAGCCTGAGGATAAACTCACAGTTATTCCGAGAAACCGGCAGAACTCCGACCAGAACTTGGCAATAAACTGTGGTCCTCGATCCAAAACAATATCCCGAGGGAATCCATGGATTCGGAATATGTGGTCAAGCATCAACTGGGCAGTGTCCTTGGCAGAAGGCAGTTCAGGCAGGGGAATGAAATGGACCATCTTGGAAAATCGATCAACGACAGTCAAAACAGCAGTTTGGCCCCGGGATGGGGGTAAGCCAGTTACAAAATCGATGGATATGTGAGACCACGGTCTTTGGGGAATAGACAAAGGATGTAACTGACCAGAAGGCAAGGCGTGGTATGCTTTGGATCTGCTGCAATCAGGGCAAGCTGAGACGTATTCTTGAACATCCTGCTTCAACGTTGGCCACCAGAAACGCTGCTTGACCACATGAAGAGTACGTGGTATCCCAGGATGGCAGGTGAGTTTAGAGTTGTGACACAAGTGCAAGACCTTGGATCTGAGGTTGTCGGGAACAAAGAGTTTCTCAGGGGGGCAGTTTGATGGTCAAGGGACCTCATCTTGAACACTAGAGAGCTCCTCCTCAATATTAGTGAGAGCAACGGCAGCGGGAAAGAGCATCGGCCTTGCCGTTGCGGGATCCAGGTCTGTAAGATAAGGTGAAGTTAAACCTTGTAAAAAACAAGGCCCACCTAGCTTGCCTAGCATTCAGTCTTTTGGCGGTTTTGAGATACTCCAGGTTCTTGTGATCCGTAAAGACTATGAACGGTTTAGAGCAACCCTCCAGCCAATGCCTCCATTCCTCCAAGGCTAGCTTGATAGCTAAAAGCTCACGGTCTCCGATATTGTAGTTACATTCGGATGGAGATAGACGATGAGAGAAAAATGCGCAGGGATGCATACGGTTGTCTTTGTTGCGTTGGGATAGGACAGCACCCACCCCGGAATCAGAGGCATCTACTTCTGCCAAAAACTGTTTAGAGGGGTCAGGCATGGTCAGAACAGGGGCAGTGGTAAACAGATTCTTGAGTTTAGTGAAGGCCCTCTCGGCCAAGGGGGACCAGAAAAACTTTGTCTGACTAGAAGTGAGCGCGTGAAGGGGAGAGGCAACCTGGCTGTAGTTTCTTATAAAGCAGCGATAGAAGTTTGCGAAACCTAGAAATCGCTGAAGCTGCTTTCTGTTCGTAGGTGTGGGCCAACTGGAGACTGCTGTAACCTTAGCTGGGTCCATGTGAATCTCGCCTGCAGATACAACTAGCCCTAAAAATGTGGTGGAAGGCACGTGAAACTCACATTTTTCGGCTTTCACGAAGAGTTTGTTCAAACGCCCCAAAACCTCTCGCACATGCTGTACATGCTCTGTCTCAGACTTGGAGAAAATCAAGATGTCGTCTAGGTAAACGAAGACGAACTGATTAATATCAGATATCTCCCAGAACATCATTGACCAGATTCTGAAATACAGCAGGAGCATTGGTGAGTCCGAAGGGCATTACTAAATACTCATAAGGTCCCATGGGTGTGTTGAATGCAGTCTTCCATTCATCACCCTCTCGAATGCGAACCAGGTGATAAGCGTTGCGCAAATCCAGCATAGTAAAGATCTTAGAATCCTGAAGGAGTTCAAATGCAGAGGTCATCAGCGGTTGGGGGTAGCGATTCTTTATGGTTATTTGGTTCAGAGCTCGATAGTCAATGCAGGGGCGAAGGGACCCGTCTTTCTTCTTGACAAAAAAGAAACCCGCCCCAGCGGGTGATGAGGAGGGGCGAATGAGACCAGCAGCTAGGGAGTCATTGATGTAATCTTTTAAGGTCTCACGTTCAGGACCAGACAGGGAATAAAGTCGACCCCGAAGGGGACTCGTACCTGGCAGAAGATCAAGCCCACAATCATAAGGGCGATGAGGGGGCAGCGAGGTAGCTTTGGCTTTACTGAACACCTCCTGCAGGTCGTGATAAACCTGAGGAACTTTAGACAGATCTGGAGGTCCTTGTTCGGCTTTCTGATTGATAGAAAGGCTCAAGGGTGCCGCTTTAAGGCAAGTTGACGGGCAATTAGGACCCCAACTTTGAACCTTGTTAGTTTGCCAGTTTATGTGAGGGTTGTGATCACGAAGCCAGGTGATACCCAGAATAAGTGGAAGAGACCGAGACTCAATAACAAAAAAGGAACGCTCTTCATAGTGATTATTAATCTGAATTTTAATCGGTTCAGTAATATACTTGCTGGGGTGAATCAAACAGTCATCAATAGAATGTATTCTCAGGGGTTGAGGAAGGGTCTTGACAGGTATATGGAGCTATCTGCTGCATATCTACGGAACTCAATAGCATACTGATCCACTGTACGGTTACCTTGGCACAATGTTGACAGATGACGTGCAGCCTCCTTCTCGGGTTTGACTGGGTCGAAAACTCTCCGCAGCTCTCTTGAGAAGCTGTCAAAAGAAAGACATAATGCCGAGCCTCTCTCCCATTCTGCTGTCCCCCACTGCTTAGCTTGACACGTGAGCAGAGATATGGTGTAAGCCACTTTGGAAGCTTCAGATGGAAATGATGAGGGTTGCATAACAAACTGCATAGAACACTGGGTGAGGAAGGCCCAACAACCTGTTGAGTCTCCGCCAAACCGTTCTGGTGCTGGGATCTTTGGTTCCGGAGCTTGTCGAGGAGCATAATTAGGTGGACCGGACGGGTCATCTCCTTGGTTAGAAGAAACTGTTAGCTGCGTCAGTTTCTGAGAAATGTCATTTAGTTGGGCTGAAAACTGTGAAAACTGAGCATTATGGTGACTGATTGCTCCCTCAATCTGTTTTTTCCAGTCCTGAGCCATAGCGGGGTCCATACTGGCCAGAAGGTACTGTCAGGTATAAAGGAGAACACTTGAGGGTACCCCAGGATGCAATGACTGAGGACCAGAGGGAATTCAATGAAAGATTTATTATTATGGTGATCCTCCAATACGGCTCTCTCTCCAGCTCGGAGGAATGGCGCTAGCGAGCACTGCTGGATGAGAAGCAGAGTTGGAGTTCAGGCTCCGAAGAAGTAGAGGTGTCAGTGAGGTAAACAACTCACGCTTGAGCTTGGAGGTGAAGCCGGAGAGAAGTGGCACAAGCACGTGAAGCTCTTGGCTGGTGGGGAGAGATGGCAGAGGCAGGGCGATGCAGGCAGTTTAGGGGGCGAGCAGGACAGACAGGAGGACGGGAGAGAGAGGCAGGCTTGGAGAGTCCTTCGTATGAGCGAGGCGAGGCTGGCGAGGCAGGTCTTGGCGAGGCTGACGATGCAGGCTTGGCGAGGCTAACGTTGCAGGCTTGGCGAGGCTGACGAAAGCAGGTTTAGCTAGGCTTGTTTACGTGAGCGTAGATGACCCTCTGGTGAAGAGGAATGGGAAGTGGAGGCTTAAATGCTGTGGAAAACAGGTGGCGGGAATGAGGCTGATTGCTAGGCGGACCTGCCTCCACACCCCCCCCCACCACCACAGGGACCAGAACCCGCACCACAGGGACCAGAACCCGCACCACAGGGACACAGACACCCCCCGGCTCAGATGTGATGTGATCCCCAGTTAATGGTCTTCCCAGAAAACTCCGGGATCCCACTCCCTGCATGGAGAGAGGGCCGTCAGGAGGCCAGAACCCAAGAGACAGGGTCACCAAGGATGGCTCGGGGACAGAAGACTAGAGGTCCCACTCTCCTTGTGTGTGTGTGTTGGAGTGTATATTGTTGAAGTGCAAAGTGTGTGTGTAATAAAGGCCCAGCTAAAATTGGCGATGAGGACACTGAGAAGAGATCTTCAACTGGCTCACAGTGATGTCCAAGAACCCCTCCACCCTACCAAGGGTCCTACATGTCTAAGATGCAACTAAAACCAAGAAGGGGGGGAAACGATGGGATGGGGACCACTGCCAAGTAGCTCCACCCACCATTTAGCTTTGTATGGGTGGTTTATGGGGTTCAGGCCGTTTTTGTTGTTCAGGCTGTTTGTACAGTTCAGCTTGTGGTGCGGCGGCGTTTTGAGCAATGGTAAGCAGAGGAGTGCAGGGACTCCTGTGGGACTTTTCTTACAGACAGACTGTTGATCCAGGAGCACAAAAGCCAGCATAAGAAAATCTGTCCTGCTGGAACAGAAGGCTGACGCTCCCCATCTTTGAATGTTGCCTCCATATTTTTCTGAAGCTGTAATGATACGCTGCCTTTGTTTAAAGCTTAAACCTACATAGTGGAAAACAGCCTCTAAATGTGAGCCTCTGGGTGGGGGCTTCCCCAGAGACCAGATAAAAGACACAGATTCAAAGTTGCCAAGAAATAATAAAAACAAAAGTCAGACCGCAATGCTGATCATTTTACCGCGTTTTACTTTTACAAAATCAAAACCAAGAATCTGCTGCATTTAGTTCCACTGAGAAAAGCTTTTTTTTAGTTCCCACAAGAGTTTTAAGAAATTCTCCTTTAAAGCAAACCTTAAAAGTGAAAAGACAGTAAAAAGCAACAAAGTGTTTCTGAAAAAAGCCTTTGGGGTTTGATGAAGTCAGATCTGAAAACAGAACACAGACAGAACTTTTGAGATTTCACTTTGATCGGTTTTACCTCTCGAGTCCAGAACAGCAAATAAAGTTTGGAGGAAATAAACCTCAGAACTGAGCATTGACAGTACAGCATCTGATGACTGGACTGAGTGGCTCCTGGTGTCCCAAACAAGAAGTGCCCATAAAATCCCATAGACTTCTACAGAGAAATAAACAGCAGTCATTCTATTGGTAAGAAGAACCATTCTTGCTCTGACACCTTTTATTTATTTATTTATTTATTTTTTTACATTTTCTTGATAATCTTCATGTGTTTATATTTTTTGTCTGTAGTTCATGTTATTCATGTTATAAACTGACCAATCAGATGTCTTCATTAAAGTAGGTGGAGCCTGTTGGCCCCCACGTCCAATGTAGAATGCGTTTGACAGATTCTCCCAAGCCTGCTTTTAATGTAAGGGGTATGGCCTTCAAGCAAGTTCACTCCTGATTGGTGAGAGTGGTTGTCATAAATACAATGAGTCAGACTGACTCGGACCAGCTACTGCTCACTGACTTCATCTGGCTCCAGCATGGCAGCTGGATCGGCTCAATTTGTTTCTGAGTTGGAAGTAAACAGTTTTCTATGGATGACGTCATTCAGTCCAGATCTCTGATACAGTGGATGGTACTGAGGCACAGTTTGAGACTTGAGATCATGCAGAACATTTCATCCTTTTTGTTTGGAGCTTCATCAGAAGTCAACAATTATTTTGACACACTTAAGGTTTAAAAGCAGAAATATCAAAGAAACTTGCAGATTCTTTGATGTTTCCATTTCAAAGGTTTTTGAAAAAATGACCCCAAAAGAGTCGTTTGACAAACGATGCCCACGCCTGAAGGTGGAATGTCACCCCCCACCCCGGATGAGATGGTGAGCCTGTGGTTTCTGGCTGCAGCTGAGCCAGTAACAATGGAGACGTGCGATGATGGAGGTCATGATATTTTAACTGATGGAGGTAATAAGCGATGACCCTTCGTCCCCGTTTTCATCCATTCACTTCCTCCTTATTGTCCTCCCCAGCTCCTGCATCCTGGAGGGTGGAGGGCAGAGACAGGAGAAGGGCAGCCAGCCATGAAGGAGGGGCTTTGGAGGAGAAAGGGCAGACTTTGGGGCAGACAGAGAAGGGGGCGTGAGTTGAGACACGACTGACTGCTCCCTTTTCCTCCTTACCACCTATTGATGGAGGTGAGGATGAGGAGGAGGACTAAGAGGAGGAGAGGAGCTCATAAAGGATGGGGGCCACTGAGAAGAGACTGGGGCTCGACACAAGCCACTGCTCCTCTTCGGGCCTCCTCATCCTTCTGTGAGCTGGGTCACGTTCAGTGTTAAAGAGGAAGGTTACGGCTGGCTGATCCTCTTCCTCTTTAAGAATTTTCTATTGAGGACTTCATTTCAATCTTTTTTTCCAGCAGAATTCATCTTTTCAGACCCTCCAGGATTTCGCGATGTTGGATCACAACTATTTCATTAGGAAATATTAGGAAACCCTGCGATTTGTTGCGCAACTTTCTATTTTCACCGCAGCTTTCACCAATCTACCGTGACAACAGTCATGGATGACGATGCAGCTTCATGACCGTTTCCCCTCCGACTTCTTAAAGGGAGGCGTGCACTTTTTTATCATCTCTCTCTAGTCTTTTTCTCTTCCTCCGCGCCGCCACATGCGCAAACGGGCACGCGGAAGGATGGGGCAGTTTTGTGCGCGGGTGCGGACGCAGCAAGGTGCGGAGGCTTTGGCCGTTATTGCTGGCGCGCACGTGGCGGGTTAAAGCTGTGCACTGAGCGCAGGTGTGCACGTGGCAAGGTGGTAGTGCGATGAGCACTATTGCGGGCGCGCACATGGTGAGGTACTGAAGTGCGCACGCGGCGGGGGGTGCGCTAAGCGCGTGTTTGTGCGGAGCAGTCTTGTG
>NW_023416888.1:241810-248906 GCF_002922805.2 Oryzias melastigma | reverse complement strand
CTGAAGTGCACCTGTTGTTAATTCCATGAACACCAATACAGCTGAAATTGATTAACGAGGCCCTCAGCTGATTAACCAACCAGAAGATGATCAGACAGGTTTAATTCAATTCATGCCAGGTCCGATGAAAAAAGTGTTCCTTTAAGTATTGTGAGCAGTATATTTTTGTCTGAATAAAGACAATCACTAATCTTTGTTAAGTTGCAAAGATGACAAGTTCATAGCGACAAATTTATAATTTTGTTTTTCCAAATTTTAAAAAGTTCCACACAGAAACATGTTTCTATTATTTAAATCTGCAAATCTAGTATGGTAGAGGAACATGAAAAGATCTAGCGTTCTGGAAAAAACAAAGATCAAATGCTGTCAGCAGCGCCGATCTGATCCAGGTCACCCAAAACAGAGTGGAGGTCAAAAGTCTCCCTGCTCCATCCATCTCCAGCAACAGAGGGGAAGAAGGCCGTCATCCACCCTCATCTTAAGGAACCACTGAGGTGCGTCACCCTTCACAGCAAACGGAGCGGACTGCTGTCGCCATGGTAACGTTGGTAAGCGCTCGGCTGTGAAGAGTTTGAGGTTTTCGTTTGTGCTTCTAAGATAGGACGGATACACTTAAAAAACCAGTGACCTCCTGACCTCTTCCTCCCCACAGACATGCATCACAGAAACCGTGATGGATGTCAGGATTAGACATGAAAGAAAACTCCAAACACAAAGAAATATTTCTACTAGAGTTAATTCTTTCTATTTATAGTTTTAAAATGTGATACAGTCACAATAAAAATGTGAAAAAGTAAAAACAACACATTAAAAAGCTTCATTTGAAGTAGAGTAGAAACGCTTAGGTTTAAGTGGAACTTTTCAGGCCAAAGTGTTTGAATTTTGGCTTCAAGAAACAAAGAGAAGAGAAAAAAACACAGCTCATTCACTTTAACTTATAAAGTGCTTTTTTTTCCTTTTCAGATGTTAAAAATAACATTTTTTCTTTTTTTGGCATATACATGTACATGGACACACACAGGGACACACAAAGCTGGACTTTAAAGTTCTTCCCGCTCATGGTCACGGACAAAAGCTGCAGGCAGGGATCGGCCATGGCTCAGGAACTTGACTTTAGGAGTGAAAAGAACAAAAGAGGAAGCAGAGGATGGAGGAGGAGGTGGCATGGGGGGTGAGGGGGTCAGGGTGGTGGGGTTTATCAAATTTTATGCTCAACAAAAGTATTTTAAACCAATGAAGAGTTTGATTCTTATTCTTACTTTGGAAGTTTAACAAACAAAAATATTTTTGTTCTTTAGGACTTTCTTCCGTTTCAAATATTTTTTTCCAACCAGGATCCATGAAGATCCAGAATTTGACTGCTTGTCTGATAGAAGGTTTTATTGAAGTTGTTATCCATGTACAAAGGGAAAGTGTGGGTTGGTTTTGGAGAGAAATGGTTGTCCAGAACTCCCCATTTTTTATGTGAAAATAAAGTAAAATCTACTTATGAGTTCAACATTCAATCAACAGATCATTTCTACAACCAGAGCATCACAGAAAGGAAAGGCAACTCCAACAGGATTTCTTTTTTTCAGAATAGAGGAGGCAGTCTCTTGAAAATGTTTGTAAAGGTGACCCAATAAGCTCAAATGGGAAACGCTGGAGCATGGGAAGACCCCATGTTTGAATGATGTTACCTCAGAAACCCTGACGTCTCTTTACCACAATATCCATTTTAACTGTTTTTTTTTCTCCAGTTCAAACTAAAAAGTGGTTTCAGTGGTCAGAATCAGAACTGAACCTCCATCCTCGTGCGATTCCACAATTGTAAATGAATTTGCAATAATCACACAAACACAGACAAACATAGTTCAATGGCTTTTAGCAGATGTGCAGATTCTGTTCATTGTGTTTTTCTCTGGTTTGATTTGGTGAAAACTTCCTGTTCTCTGTCTGCCAAAAGTGAAGCTATATTAATGTACATTAGTTGTCCACTGAGGGGGCGCTCGGACCTAGTTCATTCTTCCTCACTTGTACATAAGATCAGCACATATTGGACTAAAATGGCGACAGGCACACTGGACCTTTGCGGAGAGAATCTATCCTTAACTTGCAGCCCTTGCAAAGCGGAGTGAGGGGTGTGACTTTAATTAAGTAGCCTGTGGACATTAAAAATGTATTACTTCTTTTACATTTTATTTTAATTCAAATAGTTCATATTTTGTTGTACTGAGGAAAGAGCATGTATGTACGCGACAAATCAAACTGGTGTACATTTGAGTGTTTCAAACCAAAATTTTGTTCAATTGAATATAATTTTTGCGTTTATGTACAGTTTTCACGGTGCTATTTGTGAATAAGGATGTCTTTTGGTTGCTGTGAAACAAGACAGTTAACAACAGTAAACTGCTGCACCCGTTTGAAAATCTCCATCTTCTTATTCCGTCCTGGGGACTGCAACACGCTAGTAGTTTTTTTTTTCTTTAGTTTATTCAGACATGTTAATTTAGACATATACAATAGCTATATGTTACAGTTGGAAAGTTTATAAAACTACTGGTGTGGCACACCAGTAGTTTTTCAGTACTTCTGATGTTACCAGGACTGTGTATCGCCAATAATTTCCAGAATCAATTAGATTCACCAGAGCCTGGATCAATTTGATTCAGATTTTTTTTTTTATTCTTTCGATCCACTCAATTCAATTTTGAGTTTGCATGGTTAAGACATTTTCACACATTGAAATACATTAATAAGAAGCAGAAGAAAAAATGAACAAAAAACGCTGTTTTAGACCACAAATGGTTACTTTAAAAAATATTTCTTTAAAAGAGTTTGGAAAATTCATATCTGTGAGTTTATAAAGATGTTCATTTAGTCGGCAATGTGTTTAAGTCAACCGAGCGTTAGCATTAGCCGTCCTATGAGAAATTCCCTTAAATGTTATTATCAAGCTAGCAGACTTTAGCTTTACGCGTTAGATCAATCTCTTCTTTCATGGATCGATTATCGATCTATTAAGCTTAGATCCATTCAGTTTGATGAATCAATTTTATTAACCCAGCCCTTGATGTTACGTGGAACTGTAAACAGGACGCTTTTGACACCTTTTTTTGGGTAAAGCTGATACAAGAAGGGAAAAGAGTTTGGAAAATTATTTCCAAAGATCAGACTGGCTTTATTAAAGGAAGACAGTCATATTTTAATACCAAACGGCACTTTGATATTATTTACTCCTGAGAACATACCGGAATGTGTGATTACTATCGATCCAGAAAAAGCATTTGATTGGGTCGAGTGGCCTCATCTGCTGGCTGTACTTGATAAATTTGGTTTTGGGCCTGCCTTCAATTTATGGATCATGTTATTCTATTCTCAGCCCACTGCAAGTACTAATTCTCAAATATCGAATCCCCTTAAGCTGCACCGTGGCACCCGACAGGGCTGCCCTTCAAGCCCTGTGCTCTTTGATTTAGAAATAGAACCCCTTGCTATTGCACTTCGCCACTGATTTTTCTGGTATTAAAACAGGAGGTGTGGAACACAAGGTATCTCTGTATGCGGATGACCTGCTACTCTATGTATCCAATCCCGCTCAGTCTCTTCCCTGTGCCTTGGCACTGCTTAA
This sequence comes from Oryzias melastigma, assembly GCF_002922805.2. Taxonomy (NCBI): domain Eukaryota; kingdom Metazoa; phylum Chordata; class Actinopteri; order Beloniformes; family Adrianichthyidae; genus Oryzias; species Oryzias melastigma. The sequence goes on along the minus strand of NW_023416888.1, from coordinate 245,296 downwards.
TCACTTCAGCAGGTTTTCAGGCTATAAGTTGAATACCAGTAAGAGTGAGCTGTTCCCAGTTAATGGAGCAGAATGAAACTTGGACTTGAATAATCTCACTCTCCTTAAAGTCGAGCGTAATAGGTTCACTTATCTTGGAGTCATAGTTACTAAAAAAATATAAAGATGTATTTAAAGCAAATTTAGCAGTTTTATTAAACCAGATTAAAGTGTTACTACTATTGATATCCTGAGTTGGACGTGTGAACTCTGTCAAAATGATTATACTACCTAAGCTTTTGTCCATCCATCCATCCATCCATCTTCCTCCGCTTCATCCAGGACCATGTCGCAGGGGCAGCAGTCTTAGCAAAGTTGCCCAGACTTCCCTCTCCCCGGCCACTTCCTCCAGCTCCTCTGGGGGGACCCCGAGACGTTCCCAGGCCAGCCGAGAAACATAGTCTCTCCAGCGTGTCCTGGGTCTTCCCCGGGGCCTCCGCCCAGTGGGACATGCCCGGAACACCTCACCAGGGAGGCGTCCAGGAGGCATCCGGACCAGATGCCCGAACCACCTAAGCTTTTGTATCTTTTTCAAACTCTACCAATATACATCAGTGGCTTCTTTTTTCCGCAATTAGACTCTCTTATATCCTCCTATATATGGCAACGTAAGCGACCTCGTCTGAATACAATCTATTTCCAAAAAACTAAAATAGAAGGGGGGCTTGCCCTGCCGAACTTTCGCCTTTATTACTGGGCATCTAATTTAAGAAACATTGTGTATTGGTCCTTCTACTATAAAGTATTCGGACAGTCCTGACTTGGTTGCACTTGAAATTTGCCAATAAACTTTCTTCTCTGGCCTTCGTTGGCTCTGGCCAGATAAGGTGTCAGGTCGTGTTCTCAAGCTGTGTGCACAACAGCTGGCGGGGGTTTTTCTGGACATCTTCAACCTGTCTTTACAGCTCGCTTCAGTACCTGTGTGCCTCAAGTCTTCCATCATTGTGCCCGTACCAAAAAAATCTTCTGTCTCCTGCCTCAATGATTACCGCCCTGTGGCTTTGACACCGGTGATCATGAAGTGCTTCGAGAGGATCATCCTGAGCCACATCAAGGACATCATCCCTGCGTCCCTGGACAGACATCAGTTCGCCTACAGGGAGAACCGATCAACAGAGGACGCAGTTTCATTAGCCCTACATGTGGCCATGTCTCATCTGGAGCACACCAACACCTACGTCAGGATGCTGTTTGTGGACTTCAGTTCAGCATTTAACACTGTGATCCCGGACAAGCTGATACTGAAACTCCACAACCTGGGACTGCCTGCCTCTCTGTGTTTCTGGATCAGGGACTTTCTTATCAACAGGCCTCAAGTGGTGAGGATTGGAGACTCCACATCATCCACTCTGATCCTGAGCACAGGAACACCACAGGGATGTGTCCTCAGCCCGCCCCTCTTCACTCTCTTCACCCACGACTGTTCTGCTATCCACCCTACAAACATGGTTGTCAAGTTTGCAGATGACACCACCATTGTGGGTCTCATATCGAACAATGATGAGACCCACTACAGAGAGGAGATCCAACACCTAACAGGGTGGTGCACCGACAACAACCTCGTCCTCAACACCTCCAAGTCCAAGGAGGTCATAGTGGACTTCAGGAGGTCTAAAAAGGTGGAACACATCCCTCTTCTCATTCACGGGGAAGAGGTGGAGCGAGTGGACCACATCAAGTTCCTGGGGATCCACATTACATCTGACCTTACCTGGTCAGTGCATGCATCCTACCTTGTGAAGAAAGCTCAACAGAGACTCTTCTTCCTTAGGAAATTAAAAAAGACTGGACTTTCCTCTCAGCTGCTGAAAAACTTTTACAGAGCCACCATAGAGAGCATCCTCTGCCTGAGCGCCACAGTGTGGTACGGGAGTTGCACTGCAAAAGACAGGAAGGACTTGGCCCGGGTGGTGAAAACCGCACAGGGGATTGTGGGACAACCCCTCCCACAACTCGACTCAGTGTACGACAGCCGGGTCCAACTGAGGGCTGGTCGTATAGCTGCAGACCCCACCCACCCTGGACACCAACTGTTTGTAGCTCTTCCCTCTGGGAAGAGATACAGGAACATCAGGACCCACACCAACAGACTAAAACACAGCTTCTTCCCCAGAGCTGTGAAGTCCATCCACCCACCCACCCTAAGTCTAAGGAAATAGACTTCAACAATAACTCTCAGGTCTCTGTGCACCGATTTATTTATTTTTATTTATGTTCTTGCAGCACCTTAACTGTCGTGCAATATCCACTTCCCTTTCACCGTGTCTTTTAACTGTAATGCACCTTGTATATATTATACTTATCTTATTCTTTCTAAAATTTTAGCAAAGAGCTGCTGGCAGAAATTTCATTTTTCTCTGCATAAATGACAATAAAGATTCTTGATTCTTGATTCTTGCATTGCCTTTGCGTTGTATTGCATCTCTTAACAATCCGGAAATAAACACACACTGAAGATATGGTTTCAATTCAGAAAACAGTCTGGCCTCCACAGTTTCTCTATCTGGAATCCTATTGCTATAAATCACCTTTTGAAGCCATCCATTATGGATCCAGGTTTCCTTTGATGGCACCATAGTGGAATCATTTGTTTTAAAGAGCTACTTATAGACAATACCATGGCAATTAAAAGACAAAAGACAAATTCATCCTTTTTAACTTTTTTTTCCTATATCTTCAAGTACGTAATTTTTTTGATTCACAACTACCTAAATTCTCAACCACCATAGAGACAGAAATAACTGACAGGATTATGTCACTAGATCCATCCAGGAAGGGCCTTATCTCTAAATTGTACAAAATTATGCTGAACCTTAAACATCCTTTGGTGGATAAATTTAAGAGGGCTTGGGAAGAAGATATAGGGCTCCCCATATCGGATAATACTTGGGTTTCTGCTCTTAAACTGGTAAACTCATCCTCATTTTGTGCTCGAACGCTAATCCAGTTTAAGATTGTCCACCAAGTCCATACATCTAGAGTTAGGCTGGCTAATACAGTATGTACCCCAAAGTTAGCCCACTGTGTGTTAGATGCAATCTTAAAAATACCACTTTCTATCATATGTACTTTTCATGTCGTCATTTGAATTTATATTGGATGGCAATTTTTGACACAGTGTCTCAGGTATTTGTCACCAAACTGAAACCAAACCCATTAACACCATTTTTCGGTTGTGGAGGACAAAGCTATTTTAGGGACTGCCAAAAACACTGTATTGCCTTTGCCTCACTCCTAGCACGATGTGCTATCCTGCTAAAATACAAAGATACCTCTCCTCTGTCTCATTCACAGTGGTTACAGGATATCATGACTTGCTTAAAGTTGGAGAAAATCAGGTATACATTTAAAAAATCTCCTGATATATTTGAAGATATGAGGGGGTCTCTTTTTAAGAACCTTTCCAGCTCTTTAGTAGTATAATAAGCTTGTGGGGGGGGGGGGGGG
>NW_023416888.1:237636-240571 GCF_002922805.2 Oryzias melastigma | reverse complement strand
TAATTTTGTTCATCATCTGTTTTTAATATTTTTGTTATTATTGTTGTAATTATTGCTGTTTGCACTGAGGGATGAGAGGAAAGGAATTCCATCTGTGATGTTTATCTTGGGTATTCAGCATATTTGACAATAAAGCTGACTTGACTTGACTTGACTTGAATATGTTGAACACTTGTTTAAGCATTTTGTCTTTCAGAGTTTTGGAACCTTGCAGGTAAAACTGGATAAAAATACATTGGGTAAATAAGAGTTTGGAAAATTCAGGTCTGTGAGTTTATAAAGATGTTCATTTAGTCAGCAACGTGTGTTTAGGTTGATCAAGCGTTAGCATTAGCCGTCCTATGGGAAATTCCATTAAACGTTGGCATCAAGCTAGCGGACTTCAGCTTTATGCATCGGATCAATCTCTGCCTTCATGGATGGATTATTGATCTGCTAAGCTTAGATCCATTCAGTTTGATGAATCCATTTTATTAACCCAGCTGTAGGACGCTTTTGACACCTTTTTTGGGTAAAGCTGATACAGGAAGGGAAACGTAACAAATAATGAGAGATACTAAAGGTCACGAAATCTGCGGTGGCATCCAGACAAGACGATCATCAACATCTGATGCAGAAAACAACAACCGATGAGTTGTAACCATTTTGTTTGGGGGCGTGAATATTCAGACATTTCTGTTCATCAATGGAGAATTTTCTGAAAAATCAATCAAGTACGGAAGACTTAAAGAGAAACTCACTGTCGGTTTTGAAAGTGACGGCGAGCCTGCGACTTCCATCTGCTCCAGCCTGGACCTGAGAGGGAAGCATCAAACAGAAATCAGTAAATCGTGTGTAGCAGCTGGAAAACATTGGGCTCTGTGAGGTGACCGAAAATAACAAACAGTTCCAGAAGATAAAGCATTGATTAATAAATCATAATGCGTCAAAATTTCAATTAAAGAGGAGAATTGTGAAGCTGCTCTATGGGTTTGGTTCCACTGATGGAAAGGAAAGGAGGATCCACTGTAGCAGGTTTGGTCCGATCTGATCCAGATGTACACTCAAAAAAAATATAAAAGCAACACTTTTGTTTTTGCTCCCGTTTTTCATGAGATGGACTTAGATCTAAAATTCATTCCAGATACACAATATTACCATTTCTCTCAAACATTGTTCACAAATCTGTCTAAATGTGTGATAGTGAACACTTATATTGTGGATTATCTCAGAAAACCAGAAGTGCTCAATGGGAGCAAAAACAAAAGTGTTGCGTTAATATTTTTGTTGAGTGTATTTTCCCCCGAGAGTCCTCTTGGTTTGGCTGATTGTAGTAGCTGACCTGAACTCTCCTCTTGAAAACGAGAGTTTCTGTTCATTATACAAATGAACTTTGGTGCGGTTCACTTCAGTGTGAATGCAAACAGACTTCACACAAATCATTAGAAGAGAAGGGCCAACAGGAGGAGATGCTGCAAGCTTTGTGTGATCATTGTAACAGTAAAATCTGTCCAACACAAGAGGATTTCAGCTCTAAACTGGTTCTCAGCTATAGAACAAGTTAATGAAAAAAAAGGTTTAGTGGGACTGGTAACTTTTAGCCCAATTTTTCCCCTGAAATATAAATTCACATTTTTTATTTAAAAAAATGGTACAAAGCTGGAACACAGGGAAGCAAAAAATGTTAACGCGAGGATAAAAGATGAAAAAAAAATGTTTTCAACATACTAATGCCAATACGATCCCTTTGAGGGATGTGTATCAAACAACTGTCAGCACAAAGTTCCTGCTTTTTTACATTTACATCCTCAGCTCTACACAAACTAAACGTCATCATAAAGTTGCAACTCTGTAAAGTTTCCTCTGTAACAGCCCTTGGACTTCCCCTGAAACCGTGACGCTACCTGACAGAGAACGGACAGCCCGGATCCAACCATAGACATATATTAATAACTGGACAAAGCGAGTTGTTGACGTCACCCAAAGACCTTTGGCCTCATGAAATCAGGCCAGAGCCTTCTCCGTCACTTCCTGATTGTCTGCCACCATTTTGAAATCAGATGACAGTGATTGGTCCGAGTGGGTCTGAGTCACGTTTTTAGAGTCAATCATGAGTGAACTTGTTCAAAGTCCACACCCCTTCCACTGAAAGCAGTTTGAGAGAATCTGTCAATGAGACATTTGAGGAGGGGCCATAACAACACTCCAACGAAGCTTGATAGGTCGAAACATAAAATAAAAAAAAAAAGTGTCCAATGCAGTCTCTACAAGGCAGAACTTGTGTTTGATGGCAGCACTGCAGTGATCATGAACACCTGAAGAGGAAGCAGGTTGTGACTGAGTATGATAACGATGAAGAGGGATCATCGTCTAGCTAAGCTAAGCTAACATTAGAGCAAACTTGTTAGCTAAATGTTTGTGTGCATCCCTGCAACCTGGACCCATCAGAGTGAAATGTCTCTGAAGGAACATCTGCTCTCCAAAGAGATCAAGTCTTTCTGCAGACATGGAGAAATCATCACTTTCCTGCTACCAGCAAGAACATCGGACAGTCTGGAATTCTATAGAGTCAGAGTGTAGAGAAGCTGAATACAGTTGAGAACGTTCAGAACCACAAAATTAACTTTAGTTCTATTTGAGTCAGAGAAAACAAAACTTTAGTGAAAAATGGTTCTTTGTTTCAGATGTGGACCTCAATAGATTTAAGTTTTAATGACAGAAACGAATGAAGGAAAGAAGCTGCAGGATTCATTAAAGGTTTAAGAAACTATCATCTTTATTTTAGTTAGCACATAGATTAAACACTTGGCCGGTCTGGCTGCCTAGGTCCTGTTGGTGCCTGACCAGTACACCCACAGGAGAGGCCCTTGGGGGCGGGGACTCGGATTTATCCTGGGGACTGGCTCCTTCTTGGCTCCTCCCTCCTTGTGGGGGGTGGGGGGTGTGGCGCCTGGCG